>NC_091993.1:62074903-62374903 GCF_044704955.1 Pristiophorus japonicus
GCTGTATATCCTGCGTTTCTAAATCAGGCATAGAGAGGAGCGTTTCACACGATGAGAAGAAGCCGGAACGAGACATGTCCCGATACCCTGGGCAGTTCTTCTTCGAGTACCTGGTGGTGGTTTCGCTAAAGAAATCTGGAGAAAGCTACGAGCCGCAGATAAGCTACCAGTTTCCGAAGGTGAGTGACTGAGCGCCTCTGCAAGATCTTGTAAGTCAGACTGCATCATCTTTGTGGGAGGAAGTTAGTCATGTCATTGAGTAATCCACCTAACAACAATCTCCTGCTAACTGCCTCCTGCTTGTGAATTCCTTCATTACTGATCCCTGGAGAAGGTTCAGAACCCACGGTTTGTGTCTGTCACCCTCTGTTACTGTGGGTGGTCTGTATTTCATAACATAAGAAATAGGAGCGGGAGTTGGCCATTCGGCCCCTCGAGTCTGCTCCGCCATTCAATACGATCATGGCTGATCTGATCATGGACTCAGCTCCACTTCCCTGCCCACTCCCCATAATCCTTCACTCCCTTATCGCTCAAAAATCTGTCTATCTCCACCTTAAATATATTCAATGACCCAGCCTCCACAGCTCTCTGGGGCAGAGAATTCCAAAGATTCATGACCCTCAGAGAAGAAATTCCTAATTTCTGTTTTAAATGGGCGACCCCTTATTCTGAAACTGTGTCACTAGTTCTAGATTCTCCCGCTCTGTGTTTTACTGTCTGTATGCCACCTCCTGGTTTACTGTGGGAAATCAGAGCAGACATTTCTCCAAGTGCCACTTTAAGACCTTCCCCTGCGTGCAGTGACCTGCTGGACAGCGATATTGGAACGCTGGAACAATACGTCTCCGTGTGTCCCCACACTCGGACCTGCTCCCAGCCCATTGTCACCGGGGGAGGAGGGGAGAGTGTCGGGGGGGGGGGGGGGGGGAGAGGGAGAGAGAGAGAGAGAGAGAGTGTCGGGGGGGGGGAGAGAGAGAGAGAGAGAGAGTGTGTGTGTCGGGGGGAGGGGAGTGTGTCAGAGGTGGGGGGAAGGGAGTGTGTCAGAGGTGGGGGGAAGGGAGTGTGTCGGCAGGGGGGGGGAAGAGAGTGAGTGTCGGGGGGGGGGAAGAGTGAGTGTCGTGGGGGGGGAGAGAGTGTGTGTCGGGGGAGGGGAGTGTGTCGGGGGAGGGGAGTGTGTCGGGGGAGGGGAGTGTGTCGGGGGAGGGGAGTGTGTCAGAGGTGGGGGGAAGGGAGTGTGTCGGGGATGGGGGGAGAGAGAGAGCGTCGGGGATGGGGGGAGAGAGAGAGTGTGTCGGGGGTGGGGGGAGAGAGCGTGTCGGGGGTGGGGGAGAGAGAGAGAGAGTGTGTCGGGGGTGGGGGGAGAGAGAGAGAGAGTGTGTCGGGGGTGGGGGGAGAGAGAGAGAGAGAGAGAGAGAGAGAGAGTGTCGGGGGTGGAGGGAGAGAGAGAGTGTGTCGGGGGTGGGGGGAGAGAGAGAGAGTGTCGGGGGTGGGAGGAGAGAGAGAGTGTGTCGGGGGTGGGGGGAGAGAGAGAGAGTGTCGGGGGTGGGAGGAGAGAGAGAGTGTGTCGGGGGTGGGGGGAGAGAGAGAGCGCGTCGCGAGTGAGGGGAGAGAGAGAGCGCGTCGCGGGGGGGGAGAGAGAGAGAGAGCGCGTCGCGGGGGGAGAGAGAGCGCGTCGCGGGGGGGTGGTGGGGAAGAGAGAGCGTGTCGGGGGGAAGAGAGCATGTGGTGGGGGAGGGGAGAGAGAGCGCGACGTGGGGGAGGGGAGAGAGAGCGCGTCACGGAGGGAGAGAGAGAGAGAGAGAGAGAGAGCGCGACGCGGGGGGGAGAGAGAGAGAGCGCGTCGTTGGGGGGGGAGAGACAGCGCGTCGCGGGGGGGTGAGAGAGAGCGCGTCGCGGGGGGGGAGAGAGAGCGCGTCGCGGGGGGGGAGAGAGAGCGCGTCGCGGGGGGGAGAGAGAGCGCGTCGCGGGGGGGAGAGAGAGCGCGTCGCGGGGGGGAGAGAGAGCGCGTCGCGGGGGGGAGAGAGAGCGCGTCGCGGGGGGGTGAGAGAGAGCGCGTCGCGGGGGGGGAGAGAGAGCGCGTCGCGGGGCGGAGAGAGAGCGCGTCGCGGGGGGGAGAGAGAGCGCGTCGCGGGGGGGAGAGAGAGCGCGTCGCGGGGGGTGGTGGGAGAGAGAGCGCGTCGCGGGGGGTGGTGGGAGAGAGAGCGCGTCGCGGGAGGTGGTGGGAGAGAGAGCGTGTCGCGGGGGGTGGTGGGAGAGAGAGCGCGTCGCGGGGGGTGGTGGGAGAGAGAGCGCGTCACGGGGGGGGGGGGAGAGAGAGCGCGTCGCGGGGGGGAAAGAGAGCGCGTCGCGGGGGGGGAAAGAGAGCGCGTCGCGGGGGGGAAAAGAGCGCGTCGCGGGGGGGGAGAGAGAGCGCGTCGCGGGGGGGTGGTAGAGAGAGCGCGTCGCGGGGGGGAGAGAGAGCGCGTCGCGGGGGGGGGAGAGAGAGCGCGTCGCGGGGGGGAAAGAGAGCGCGTCGCGGGGGGGGGAAAGAGAGCGCGTCGCGGGGGGGGAAAGAGAGCGCGTCGCGGGGGGGGGAAAGAGAGCGCGTCGCGGGGGGGGAAAGAGAGCGCGTCGCGGGGGGGGAAGAGAGCGCGTCGCGGGGGGGAGAGAGCGCGTCATGGGGGGGGAGCGAGAGCGTCGCGGGGTGGGGAGAGAGAGCGCGTCGCGGGGGGGGGAGAGAGCGCGTCGCGGGGGGGAGAGAGCGCGTCGCGGGGGGGAGAGAGAGCGCGTCGCGGGGGGGGAAGAGAGAGTGTGTCGGTGGGGCTGGGGAGAGAGCGCGTCGCGCGGGTGGGGGGAGAGAGAGCGCGTCGCGCGTGTGGGGGGGGAGAGAGCGTTTTGGGGGGGGGGGGATAGAGAGCGTGTCGGGTGGGAGGGAGAGAGAGCGTGTCGGGGCGGGAGGGGGGAGGGAGAGAGAGTGTGTCGGGGGGGGAGAGTGTGTCGGGGAGGCGGTGGGGGGGGGGGAGTGTGTCGGGGGGGGCAGGGGGGGGGAGTGTGTGTCGGGGGGGAGAATGTGTGTCGGGGGGGCAGAGGGGGGAGAGTGTGTCGGGGGGGCAGGGGCGGAGCGTGTGTCGGGGGGAGCAGGGGGGGGGGTGTGTCGGAGGGAGTGTGTCGGGGAGGGGTGGAGGTATGTCGGGGTGAGGGGGTCCCGGGCTGAACGATATGTTTCGTTGTCTGTTGCAGAGGGAGAATCTGATGCGTTCCCAGAAGGAGGAGGAGGAGAATTTATTGCACGCGATCCCACTGTTCTGTTTCCCAGATGGCAACACCTGGGCCCCGCTCTCTGAGTACGACAGGTTGGTGCACATTTCAAATCTCCATCGCAATACGTTCACTTCCTTTAGATTTCTGGTGTCGAAGTTTGAAAGAAAAACGTTTCACACCTTCAGGACATCCCAAACGCTTCACAGCCAATTCATTAATAAATTGGCCTGGGTTTTTATCTGGTTTTTGCCTCTCCCAGGAGATCACATGGCTCTGATTGTGACGGTGTGTAGAATGTTTCAGTATAAGGGGTGTCGCAGTTGTGTGAGGCGGACTGGTTGGGCTGGGTGCTCTTTGCCTTTCCGTTATTGTTCATAGGTTTATATGCAACCTTCAGGGCTGCTGACCGAGTGCCGTGCGGCTCTTTGTCGGCCGGCGCGGACACGATGGACCGAAATGGCCTCCTTCTGCGCTGTAAATTTCTATGTTGCTATGTAATTCGGAGAAGTGTGAGGTAATGCACTTGGAGAGGGCTATTAAGGAAAGGGTATACACATTAAATGATAGGCCACTTCGAAGTGTAGATGAACAAAGGGACCTTGGAGTGCTTGTCCACAGATCCCTGAAAGTAGCAGGCCAGGTGGATAAGGTGGTTAAGAAGGCATACGGAATGCGTGCCTTTATTGGCCGAGGCATAGAATACAAGAGCAGGGAGGTTATGCTTAAATCGTATAATACTCTGGTTAGGCCTCAGCTGGAATACTGTGTGCAGTTCTGGTCGCTGTATTATAGAAAGGATGTGATTGCACTAGAGAGGGTACAGAGGAGACTTACTAGGTTGCTGCCTGGAATGGAGACTCTTAGTTATGAGGACAGATTGGATAGACTGGGTTTGTTCTTGGAACAGAGGAGGCTGAGGGGAGACCTCATTGAGGTATATAAAATTTTGAGGGGCCTGGATATAGTGGATAGCAAGGGCCTATTTCCCTTGGTGGAGGGATGAATTACGAGGGGGCATAGGTTTAAAGTGGTTGGTGGAAGGTTTAGAGGGGATTTGAGGGGAGGCTTCTTCATGCAGAGGGCTGTGGGGATCTGGAACTCGCTGCCTGGAAGGGTGGTGGATGCAGAAACCCTCACCACATTTAATAGGTGCTTGGATGGGCACTTGAAGTGCCGTAACCTGCAGGGTTACAGACCTAGAGCTGGTAAGTGGGATTGGACTGGATAACCTCTTGTTGGCCAGCACAGATATGATGGTAAGTACCTCAGGTAATCGAATACATAGAAAATAGGTGCAGGAGTAGGCCATTCGGCCCTTCGAGCCTGCACCACCATTCCATATGATCATGGCTGATCATGCAACTTCAGTACCCCATTCCTGCTTTCTCACCTTTTAGCCATAAGTGCCACATCTAACTCCCTTTTGAATATATCTAACGAACTGGCCTCAACAACTTTCTGTGGTAGAGAATTCTACAGGTTCACAATTCTCTGAGTGAAGAAGTTTCTCGTCATCTCAGTCCTAAATGCCCTTATCCTTAGACTGTGACCCCTGGTTCTGGTCTTCCCCAACATCGGGAACATTCTTCCTGCATCTATCTAACCTGTCCAATCCCATCTGAATTTTATATGTTTCTATGAGATCCCCTCTCATTCTTCTAAAGTCCAGTGAATACAAGCCCAGTCGATCCAGTCTTTCTTCATATGTCAGTCCTGCCATCCCGGGAATCAGTCTGGTGAACTTTCACTGCACTCCCTCAATAGCAAGAATGTCCTTCCTCAGATTAGGAGACCAAAACTGTACACAATATTCAAGGTGTGGCCTCACCAAGGCCCTGTACAACTGCAGTAAGACCTCCCTACTCCTATAGTCAAATCCCCTCGCTATGAAGGCCAACATGCCATTTGCCTCCTTCACCGCCTGCTGTACCTGCATGCCATCTTTCAATGACTGATGTTCCATGACACCCAGGTCTTGTTGCACCTCCCCTTTTACTAATCTTTCACCATTCAGATAATCTCCCTCCCTGTTTTTGCCACCAAAGTGGATAACCTCACATTTATCTACATTATACTGCATCTGCCATGCATTTGCCCACTCACCTAACCTGTCCAAGTCACCCTGCAGCCTCTTAGCATCCTTCTCACAGCTCACACTGCCATCCAGCTTAGTGTCATCTGCAAACTTGGAGATATTACATTCAATTCCTTCATCTAAATCATTAATGTATATTGTAAATAGCTGGCACTGAACCTTGCAGTACCCCACTAGTCACTGCCTGCCATTCTGAAAAGGACCCGTTTATTCCCACTCTTTGCTTCCTGTCTGCCAACCAGTTCTCTATCCACATCAATACATTACCCCCAATACCATGTGCATTAATTTTTCACACTAATCTCTTGTGTAGGACCTTGTCTTAAGCCTTTTGAAAGTCCAAATACGGCCAGGGTGATCCCCTGGACTAGTTTCGATCGCCTGGATGGGTTGGAAAGGAATTTTCCCAGATTTCTTTTCCCCAATCGGCCTGGGATTTTATGTTTTTTTGCCTCTCCCAGGAGATCGCGTGGCTCTGGGTGGGGTGGAGTGTAGAATGTTGCAATACATGGGGTGTTGCAGTTGTGGGGGACGGACTGGTTGGGCCGGGTGCTCTTTACCTGTCTGCCATTGTTCATATGTAACCTTCAGGGCTGCTGACCGAGGGCTGTGCGGCTCCTTGTTGGCTGGGACAGACACGATGGGCCAAAATGGTCTCCTGCGCTGTAAATTTCTATGTTTCTGTTTCTCCAGCCCTACAAACCTCCGAGATATCTGCACTCCTCCAATTCTGGCATCTTGTACATTCTGATTTTAATCGCTCCACCATTGGTGTCCGTGCCTTCAGCTGCCGGGGTTCTAAGCGCTGGAATTCCCTTCCTAAACCTCTCTGCCTCTCTTTCCTCCTTTAAGACGCTTCTTAAAACCTACCTCTCTGATCAAGCTTTTGGTCCCTACCCTAATTTCTTCTTGTGTGGCTCGGTGTCAAGTTCTATTTGATGATGCTCCTGTGAAGCACCTTGGGACATTTTACTACTTTAAAGGTGCTATATAAATGCAGGATATTGATGTTATTGGTCAGTTGTTGTTCCTTGTTTTACTAAAAATGTTTTTCTTTCTTTCAGTGAAACATTCTCCTTTGTCCTGACCAACATGGACGGCAGCAGAAAGTTTGGATACTGCCGACGCCTCCTGGTAACCTCCAGCTCTATTCTCAGTTTATTACCTTCATTCTCCCCCCAGATCCCCCTCCTTTTCCGTAGGTCCCAGGTCAAATCAATGTTCTTCATCAAATCGCAAAAGCGGAAAGTATTGGAGCAGTGCGGAGTGGGTGAGGGGGCCAGGGTGGAGGAGAGTGAGACGGGGATTATTGGACTGTTTACAAACACAGCTGTAGTTGTGTTCAAACCAAAACAGTCCGAATCAGTGCAGCAAATGTAAATGTTCATGTCTAAGGCTCCAGCCCGGGGAGGGGGGTGTCCCAGGCTCTGGCCCGGGAACGGGGGGGCTGTCCCAAGCTCCAGCCCGGGGCGGGGATGGTCCCAGGCTCCGGCCCGGGGCGGGGGGGGGGGGTGTCCCAGGCTCCGGCTCGGGGCGGGGGGTGGGGGTGGTCCCAGGCTCCGGCCCGGGGCCGGGGGGTGTCCCAGGCTCCGGCCCGGGGCTGGGGGGGGGGGTGCTGTCCCAGGCTCCGGCCCAGGGTGGGGGCCCAGGCTGAGGGGATCTTGGGGTCCTGGGGCTGGTGAGAGGAATGTGCAGTGATTGGATGAGGAGAGAATGTCGTAGAATTTACAGAAACAGGCCATTCGGCCCGACTGCTCTGTGCTGGTGTTCATGCTCCACGGCAGCGACTGTGGAGGAGGAGAGGGGGGAACGGAAGGCGGGGGGTGGGGGGGGGGGCAGAGATATGTGTGTTAAGGACGTGCTGTATCTCCTCTGTATAACGGAGTAACTCTCTCTCTCTGTAGCCAGGTGGAGGGGGGCCTCGGCTGCCGGAGGTTTTCTGCATCATCAGCTGCCTGGGCTGTTTTGGTCTCTTCTCCAAGGTACATCTCTGCTATTGTGCCAGCCTTTCATTTACTTTGTTCTTCTATAGAAAGTATTGCATTTATATAGCGCCTTTCACTACCTCAGGATGTCCCAAAGCTCTCGACAGCCAATGCAGTATTCTTGAAGTGTAGTCCCTGCTGTAATGTAGGAAAGGCGGTGTGCAGACAGCACTGTGATGATTACCAGATAACTGTTTGTCATGTTGCTCGATGGATAAATGTTGCCCAGCACACCAGGGAGAGGTCCCTTGCATTTCTTCGAAATAGTGCCCTGGGATCTTTTACATCCACTTGAGGGAGCAACTGGAGCCTCGTTTTAATGTCTCATCACTCCCTCAGTACTGCCCCTCCGACAGTGCGGCGCTCCCTCAGTACTGCCTCTCCGACAGTGCGGCGTTCCCTCAGTACTCCAATGGGAACCCTTGGATTGTGTTCAAATCTCTGGAGAAGGACTTGAACACATGGCCGTCACACTCATGCAGGAGTGCTCCCACTGAGCTTGGACTCTCACTGCTGTACCTTATCCATGTAGAGTCAGTGTGTTCCCAGGCATAGGTCAAAGGTCTGTGTGTGGCGGGATTGGGGCGTGATGGGTCTGTGTCTGTGTAGGGCGGGATTACGTTCCTGTCTGTGGGGGGGGGAGGTTACGGTTCTGTGTCTGTATGGGAGGGAGGGGAGGTTACGGTTCTGTGTCTGGGTGGGGGGAGGTTACGGTCCTGTCTGTGGGAGGGAGGGTGGAGGTTACGGTTCTGTGTCTGTGTGGGGGGGAGGGGAGGTTACGGTCCTGTGTCTGTGGGGGGGGAGGGGAGGTTATGGTTCTGTGTCTGTGGGGGGGGAGGGGTGGGTTACGGTTCTGTGTCTATGGGAGGGGGGGGGGGAGGGGTGGGTTACGGTTCTGTGTCTGCGCGGGGGGGGCGAGGAGGGTTACAGTCCTGTCTGTGTAGGGGAGGGTTACGGTTCTGTGTCTGTGGGGATGTGTCTCCGTGCACTGACAGACATTGAGCTGGGCTCCTCTCTCCCCAGATCCTCGATGAGGTGGAGAAGCGGAGACAGATCTGCATGGCTGTCATTTACCCCTTCATGCAGGGGCTCCGAGAATCTGCTTTCCCCGCTCCAGGGAAGACCGTCTGTGTGAAAAGCTTCATCCCGGGCTCGGGGACCGAGGTGAGAGTTCGGCCCACTGCCATGGTGGTATAGTTGACAAGTCATGTGACACTGATGTGCCCCCCTCTCCCCCCAGGAACGGGACTTTTACTCTCTGTAATTGTATTTAACTCCGTGCGCTGAGTTAGACAGTCTCTACCTCAGAGGGCTGTGGAGGTTCAGTCTTTGAGTATATTCAAGACACAGATCGATAGATTTTTGGAAATTTAAGGAATGAAGGGATATGGGGACAGTGCGGGAAAGTGGAGTTGAGGTCAAAGATCAGCCATGATCTCATTGAATGGAGGAGCAGGCTCGAGGGGCCGAATGGCCTACTCCTGCTCCTATTTCTTATGATGGCAGCAAGTGGCGATCTGTCAGACCCTCTCCATTCAAGCTAAAGTTTACAAACAGATTTATTTACAACCGAAATAGATACATAATTTGGCGTGTACGATACTGGTGCGGAATGGTTGAGGTGTTCCTGCTGTTATGCCCCAAGTCCCTGTTGAAGGATCTTGGAGACGCTTTGGTTCCCCACCTCAAATGAAAGCAGGCCGTGAGTGTCAGGTATTGGGGTTATCGGGAAAGCACATCCTTGTGCACTCCACTCACCTTCCAACAGAACGTTCCTCCTCACTCGCCAGGCAGTCCCACCGTCAGTAAATTCCACAACAAGCAGACCAAGTGTTAAAGAGCAGTCTCGTGCTCAGGCATCGAGTCACTGGCTCTGAACGTCGGCCACACAATCTGTTGCAATGTGCGATATCAGTCTGTGTGTTTACAGAGATATGCCGGGCTGGTCCAACGTGAGCTGTTACATTTCTGTCACAGCTGACCAACTTCCCCCCCTCCCCCCCCAAAATTGCTTATCTCTGAACCACTTCAAGATTTGTATCCCAAACATCAGCAAGTATTGGGAGGTACATTTTCACTCCGGACCAGTTTATCCCCCGCCCCCCTCCCCCACCCCCCCATACACCCTGCACAATTTTCCTTTCCACAATGGAAAACTAAAATTGCCCCCAAAACTTCTTAACGACAAAACAGGCCAAGCCAGTATTCAAATTAAACTGCGCTTTCTAAAAAATCTGGCTATTTTTCCAGCTTGAACACAGGAACAGGAGGAGGCCATTCAGCCCCTCGAGCCTGTTACACAGGAACAGGAGGAAGCCATTCAGCCCCTCGAGCCCGTTACACAGGAACAGGAGGAGGCCATTCAGCCCCTCGAGCCTGTTACACAGGAACAGGAGGAGGCCATTCAGCCCCTCGAGCCTGTTACATAGGAACAGGAGGAGGCCATTCAGCCCCTCGAGCCTGTTACGTAGGAACAGGAGGAGGCCATTCAGCCCCTCGAACCTGTTACACAGGAACAGGAGGCCATTCTAGGAAATAGAAGGCTGGTAGAGGAATGATGGCGTCTGCTCACAGATCAGAGGAGAGTTCAGAGACACCTGACTGGGGATTTAGTGAACCCATTGCCATGGTGATGGTGAGTCCACCTCTGGACTGTGATTGATTAGTGCTTTCGCAGTGAGGAATGTGAATGGCTGGGGGAAACGCTGACTTGATGCGACTTTGTACAATTCAATATAAAGTGGGGTCGTGATACAAAGCAGCCCCAGCCATAAGTTGATAAATACAAGTTTCAGAGCACGGGGATTCTGGCGATGTGAGAGGTCCTGGGCGGGGAGCGGGGGTGTGGTGTGTGAGGTGCGGGGATGTGATGGGCTGGGGGAGAAGGGGCAGGGGATTGGGGAAGGGGTATGAGGGGTTGGGGGAGGGGAGGGGTTGAGAACGGGGCTGGGGGAAGTTTTGAGGAAGGAGGTGGGGGAGGTGTTGAGGGAGGGGGTGTGAGGGGCTGGGGAGGGGAGGTGGTGGGAGAAGGGTGGGGGAGGGGTTGGGGAATGTCAGTGGGGGTGGGGGAGGGTGTTGAGGAGGGGGGTGTGAGAGGCTGGGGATGGGTGGGGGTGGGGGAAGGGCAGGGGCGGGGGAGCGGTTGGGGGAATGTCGGGGGGGGGGGGTGTTGCGGCCGTGAGTTATTCCGCTCCTTTGCCCGCACCAGATCATCGAGCTGACCCGACCCTCCGACTCCCACCTCGAACACGTGGACTTCACTTCGCTCTTCAAATATTTATCGGTGGAAAACATCATCGACATTTTCTCCACGGTGCTGCTGGAGAGACGTGTGATCTTCCTGGCCGAGGAGCTCAGGTACGGGGGGGGGGTGCGGGGTGGAGACGTGAATACACGGGATGATGTAAATGTTCCTGTTGGGGAGGTGACCCCTGCCCCCCTCGGTGTTTGGGAGTTGCCTGATATGGGAGTGGATGTGAAGAGCTAACGATTGGAGACCTTTGCCTGGGACACTCGGTCCTGTTGGAACAGTCCTGTGTGATTGGTGAATAGTATTCCGCGGGGCACTCTGGCACTGCTCAGCTTGGCCTTGGTTTGGACAGAGCCTTTGCCAGCGAGCATGGTGGGTCCGAGCAATCACACTGCTCTCAGTCCTGCCGCTGTGCGTGTCGTCGATGTGCAGCCCCGCAGCAAACTGTGACGATGGGCGATTGCAGACTGGCAGCGATTGTTGGGATCATCCACTTTCCTTCTTCCCATCAATTTTAGTGCAGCTTTCCATCGTGAGTCTGATGTGACCCTGCTGGAGACGCTGCCAATGTGGGACTGGTCACACTCTCGGATATTGAGTCAGGAAGTTGTGGGTTCCTGTTCCGCTCCAGGGACTGCAACACAAAATCTTAACCCTTTGCTTCGCTATATCTGACTGTATTGCAAAACAATCGAAGTCCTGCAATCCCACGGACCAAAAACCCAGTTTGGCTTATTCAAAAACTGGCATTTATATAGCACCTTTTAATGTAGATAAACGCCCCAGGCCCCGTCACACAGGCAGGGAGAACCGATACTGAACCAAGAGAGGTTCAGTGGGTGGCCAAAAGCTTGGTGAATGAGGTGGGTCTTGAGATGGGAAGCGTTGGGGAGGGAATTCCAGACTGAGGGCACAACTCCCTGTGGTGAGACGGTGGGGGTGGGGGGTGGAGGGTGCGGTGGGCGAAGAGTTGCAGGAACGGAGAGTTCTGGCGGCGGGAAAGGTGTTGGGATGGAGGAGAGTCCATCGCCATCGGCACGGGTCGATATTCCGGGCTTGTTTTGAATTGCTGTTATTTTGAGTCTGATTGCCGGCTCCTGTGAATTTCCATGCGTTTGCAAGTATCAATGGATTGAATGTGTTCTGGATGGAGAAACTGTTGAATGATACAGTGAGAAGGACAGTAAGGTTAAAGTTCTTCCCCAAATGTTGAAGAGACGTTGTGTCATACAGTCTGTGAAAGGAGCTGCCAGGGGCCAACAGGCAACAACCCATCGTGGGGGCCCGGTGTGAGACGGATAATTCACCAACCCATGGATTTTTTTAACGTGTGGTGGCCGTTGCACACCAACCACCACACGGGCTTGACCGAGCTTGGTCCAATGATGAGGATTAATCAGGATGGCTGGAGACCAGCTCTGCTGCACAGACCTAGTGCACACACATATCGCAGTTGTGGGCTGGCCCGTGCTGCCCCTGGGCCCTCGCCTCTCCCAGGCCCCGATCACATCGCTCTACAATCTCTCGCTGCTCCTTCGCCCCGACCTCGCCGCTCCTGCTGTTACCTACCCACGCTCCAATCACTGAACTGGATCTTGGTGACGTCCCTTTTCAATGCCGTTGGTCTCCTGCTCCAGCACGTGCTGCTCCCTGGAGTGGTACGCCCCCACGCTGCTCCTTCTGCTCCCCGGCCTGCTCCGATAGTGCTCGCAGGCCGGGGCCCCTCAGCCTGCCTACATTACAACAGTGACAACACTCCAAATTTAAAAAAGCAAAACAAAAACTGAGGGTAACATGGCAGAGGTCAGGCCCTGCGCAAGGGGAGGGTCCATGGAACTGGGGCTGTGAAAGGTTCTATAGAAATGTCTGCATTCTGAGCCCAGCCGGCATCGGAGGCTGTGGCACAGAGCAGTGTACAGGTCTCGGGTACGGCCTCAGGTCCCAGGGTGGTACATGGCCAATACCTGGCATCAGAGAGAGTGGCACAGAGCAGCCCAGTGTCTGAGCTCTCTGCATTACGCACTGATAGGCACCAAGGGAATGCAAGAGTGGGAGGAGCCTTCACACTGGTGAGAGATTAAACACTCAGCAGCAGAAGGTATTTGACAGGAAACCACGTGAGCCACTTGTTCCTGCAAACTGTTTGCAAAGTTATCGGCCGTGGGATCTCTGTACCCACACCGGGCGGAACAGGGCCTGGGGTTTGACATTTCAGCACCACAAGGTTCTCCAGAGCATTGAGCCGGTGTGCGAGAGTGCGAGAGTGGGCAGTAAGTGACTGACACACGCCCAGGCACACTGTCTGAGTGAGAGTATCGTCAGTCAAGGGCCTCGCTGTGAAACGGTTGGCCCTTTAGAGAAGTCTGAGTATGTGGCAATGTCCCTACCGAGCTCAGCGTTGGACACTGAGCTCACGCCGGTAACCCACACGGGAAATTGGTTTGCAATGTGGAAAATGCCATATCTGCAAAGTGAGTTAGGACTACAGCTTGCATAAACTTGGCTTATGTTCCCTTGAGTTTAGAAGGTTGAGGGGCGATGTGATCGAGGTGTTGAAATTGATGATGAAATTCAATTAGAATTAATCAACAAGAAGTAATTAGAGAGAAACTATTGCCTCTGGTGTGGGAGTCCAGACCAAGGGGCATAATCTTCAAATTCGAGCTATTTCACCGTGTCCAGAATAGGAGAACCAGAGGACATGGGCTGCACTTGAAGGGGGGGGGGGAATTCAAAATGAATCTGTGGAAACACGATTTCATTGAGTGAGTGGTCAGTCTGTGACCAGGCTCTCCCGGGAGATGATGGACGCAGTTAGTGTTGATTCATTCAGAAGCAAATTAGATGGATTTCTTTCAGAAGATAATACTTTGGGATAGAGTATGTGAGTATTATGAGACGTGATGTGTAGGGAGTGTAGTGACCTCGGGAGGAACATGTGACTCTTCAAGGCAATTTAGATAGGTTGAGACCGTGATTACTGGTTGAATTCAGATTGAAGAAGTGCTGACGTGATGAGGGCAAGGAGGGATCGGGGGAGGGGGGTGGTCATTGGAGAGACTGGGGTGGGTCGAGCGAGTGTCTGTCTGTCATCTTGTGGTGAGCTGTCTAACTCTGGGATCTCTCTGCTTGCTCACCGTCCAGCGTCCTGTCCCAATGTATCCATGGCGTCGCTGCTCTGCTGTACCCCTTCACTTGGCAACACACCTTCATCCCAGTGCTGCCCAAGGTGATGCTGGACACGGTCTGCTCCCCGACACCCTTCGTGGTGGGAGTGCAGAGACAGTTTCTGGACGAGCTGCAAGAGCTGCCCATCGAGGAGGTAAGTGCAGGGACCTGGCCTCCCACTCACGCTGCCACAACTCACCCTACTGTTCATCTACAGGTACTGACAGAATGTTGATCTTTGTATCCAGGGGGCTAGGGTACAAAGGGCAGGAAATGAGGTTGTTTTCCTTGGAAATGAGGAGGCTGAGGGGAGATTTAGTTGAGGTGTATAAAATTATGAGGGGAATAGATAGAGTGGATCGGAAGGACATATTTCCCTCAGCAGAGGGGTCAATTATCAGGGGGCTTAGATTTAAAGTAATTGGTCGAAGGATTAGAGGGGACATGAGGAAACATTTCTTCACCCAGAGGGTAGTGGGGGTCTGGAACTCACGGCCTGAAAGGATGGGAGAGGCAGAAACCCTCACCACATTCAAAAGATACTTGGTTGTGCACTTTAAGAACCTATAGGGATCAAGACCTGGAGCTGGAAGGTGCGATTAGGCTGCGTAATCTTTTTCTACCGGCATGGACACGATGGGCCGAAATTTTCTAGGATTCTATTCGGCTTCAGTTGAACAGGGCCTTGATCAGACCCCACCTAGAACATAAGAAATAGGAGCAGGAGTAGGCTACTTGACCCCTCGAGCCTGCTCTGCCATTTAATAAGATCATGGCTGATCTGATCATGGACTCAGCTCCACTTCCCTGCCCGCTCCCCATAACCCTTTACTCCCTTATCGTTCAAAAACCTTAATATATTCAATGGCCCAGCCTCCACAGCTCTCTGGGACAGAGAATTCCACAGATTTACAGCCCTCTGAGAGAAGAAATTCCTCCTCATCTCAGTTTTAAATGGGTGGCCCCTTATTCTGAGACTACGTCCCCTAGTTTTAGTTTCCTCTTAGAGTGGAAATATCCTCTCTGCATCCATCTTGTCGAGCCCCCTCATTATCTTATATGTTTCGATAAGATCACCTCTCATTCTTCTGAACTCCAATGAGTAGAGGCCCAACCTACTCAACCTATCTTCATAAGTCAACCCCCTCATCTCCGGAATCAACCTAGCGAACCTTCTCTGAACAGCCTCCAATGCAAGTATATCCTTCCTTAAATATGGAGATCAAAACTGTATGCAGTACTCCAGGTGTGGCCTCACCAATACCCTGTTCAGTTGTAGAAGGACTTCTCTGCTTTTATACTCTCTCCCCCTTGCAATAAAGGCCAACATTCCATTTGCCTTCCTGATTTCTTGTTGTACCTGCATACTAACTTTTTGTGTTTCGTGCACAAGGACCCCCAGGTCCCTCTATATTGCAGCACTTTGCAATTTTTCTCCATTTAAATTATAATTTGCTTTTCTGTCATTTCTGCCTGAATGGATAACCTCACATTTTCCCACATTATACTTCGTCTGCCAAATTTTTTGCCTACTCACTTAGCCTGTCTATATCCCTTTGTTGATTTTTTGTGTTCTCCTCACAATTTGCTTTCCCACCCGTCTTTGTATCATCAGCAAACTTGGCTACATTACACTCGGTCCCTTCATCCAAGTCATTAATATAGATTGTAAATAGTTGAGGACCCAGCACTGATCCCTGCGGCACCCCACTAGTCACTGTTTGCCAACCGGAAAATGATCAATTTATCCCGACTCTCTGTTTTCTGTTAGCACGGCGCTCAGTTCTGGGCACTGCACATCAGGAAGGATAGATTGATCTTCGAGGGAGTGGCCAAAAGGATTACAGTACAAGGACTGGTTGTTAGACTAAGGTTGTATTCCCTTGAGTATAGAAGATTAAGGGGTGATATAATTGAGTTTAAGGTGATTAAAGGAGTTGACAGGGTAGGTAGAGAGAAACTGTTTCCTCGGGTGGGAGGAGTCCAGAACAAGGGGGTGTAACCTTAAAATTAGAGCCCGGCCGTTCAGGGCTATGTCGGGGAGCCCCTTCTTCACACAAAGGGGAGTGGAAATCTGGAACGCTCACCCCCAAAAAGCTGTGGATGCTGGAGGTCAAATCAAAGTTTCAAATGAGATCGCTATATTTTGATGGGGCGAGAGTATCCAGGGATATGGAGCAAAGCGGGTAAATGCAGTTGTGGTACAGATCCATCATGGCACAACAGACTGGAGGGTCTGAACGGCCTCCTGCTGTTCCTATGTTACAAAATATTCCAACGTATTACACAGTATTTACAGCGTAGAAACAGGCCATTCAGCCAATGGGTCCTTGCCAGACTTTATGCTCCACAGGCACCTCCTGCCACCCCTCCATCTCAGCTTATCAATATAACCCTCTGTTCCTTTCACCATGTGTTTATCCAGCTACCCCTTAAATGGATCGATACTATTCGCCTCAACCACTCCCTGTGGCAGCGAGTCCCACATTCTCACCACTCTCTGGGTAAAGAGGTTTCTCCTTAATTCCCCATTGGATTTATTAGTGACTATTTTAGAACACTCGGGAATAGGCGTTCCATTCGAAGAGTGCGTTTTTCGAGTCTCTACGTGGCTTGTCCACGTCAGTCCAGCTGTGCCACAGCATGGGTCGGGAGGGATATAAATACAAGTGGTTGAACTGGAAATGTTGCTGTGAATGAGAGTCTGATTAAAGCTGAACAATAGCAAAATGGGAGGGAAGCGCTCCTTAATCTTAAATTAGGCCACAGTTCTAGAAGTATTTTGCTCCCATGGAAAGTGGTTTTCGGTGCACCTCAAGGAAAAAGTGTTATATAACCCCAGAGATAATTGAGGGCACTAAAGGCGGGAGGCAGGAGTCTAGTAAGGGTTAATGTTTGCAGCTTTCATTTCTCACCAACACCCAATATATGTTGGAAATAAAAGTTATTGCCAGTGTCTGGTAATAACAAGAAAACTTAACAGAACAAGTCATTTGGTTCATCGTGTTTTCCTCCCATCAACAATATCCAGTCTAATTGTTTTTGGGGTGAGACATTAAATCTGCTGCTGTGCTTCAGATGGGTTAACAAGGCGAATGGTGTCTGCCGAACCTGATTGTGGTAGTATGCGAGACTTTACCCATGAGGTTCCGTTTCTCCAAACCTCCAGACCTCGACATAATGGCCATCCTTGGTTTGACAGCTAATCAATTTAATCTGATGTTTCCTGTTACAAAGGAACAGTAAATGAGCTGGACAAACTTAGATAGTTAATGTGACCTTGCTAATAGTTGCTCAAGTGTTAGTTTTGGTGCCTTTGTTGTTGAGGCCTATCTGCCATTAACACCCGAGGAGGGATGATTCCCAAACCGTCTATTATAGTCCCACTCCACCACTGTGCCGACTAACCTCCAATATTAGCAAATTCTCATCGGACAATCACCCCGCCATTTTATAACTTTCAAACACCTGACACACCAAATTCTAACGAGCCAAGTGTAATATAGTTTTTACGAAAGCTGTGAGCTATATTAGAAATTAAGTAAAGTCAATAATGACGTTTATAAATCCAAAAAGGCAAACCATGATGTTTCCGAGTTTGTCTGATTGCGTCCTGATGTGAGACGCGGGGTACAATATGGCGGGACTGTCAATGTTTTAAAATGGTTGTTGTAAAAGTTGTTGTAGTTGTCATAAAATTTGCCGATGGACAAAAAAGGAGTTTGTGGGCTGCTCGGTATAGAATTAGTGGGAACACTGCCCTTCAACTGTTTGTTCAATCTTTCCTTTATAGATATAAACTCTCAGTTCTGCTGTCATGCTTGTAAATATTGTTTGCACCCTCTCCAGTGCCTCTATATTTTTATAATATGTGGACCAGAACTGTTCATAGTACTCCAAGTGTGGTCTAACCAGGGTTCAGATCAAGTTTAACTCAACTTCTCTGCTTTTCAGTTCTATCTCTCTAGAAATGCTCCCCAATGTTTTTTTTTAATGGCCTTATTAATCTGTGTGCCACTATTAGTCACCCCAGGAAGCCGCCCCCGCCACCCTCCGCCCCGGGACCTGCTCTGCCCCGGGACCCCCTGCGCCCCGGGACCCCCGCCACTCTCCGCCCCGGGCCCCACCCTCCGCCCCGGGACCTCCTGCGCCCCGGGACCCCCGCCGCCCTGCGCCCCGGGACCCCCGCCGCCCTGCGCCCCGGGACCCCCGCTGCCCTCCACCCCGGGACCTCCCACCTGCTATTGCAACTTCCCCTCCATGATCGACACCCTCACCGGCTGTTACTTGCCTTGTTGGCTGCCGCCCTGGCCTGATCCTGAGGCCTCGGCCCAGCGAGCCGCCTGATCAATTCCCCGCAGCTCGCCAGCCAGATGTAAATGAGGTCGGAGCCGCAACATGGCGGAGGACCTTTTCACTTCCAGGACAGGCGACTGACCCAGGGTCTAAATGGACACCCTGAATTGGGCCAGCAGGTCACCACCTCCCCCTGACTTCTCTATTTTCTCATTCTCCATCGCTTCACTTTTATTTGTGCTTTTAGTGTCAGCTGTGGCTCAGTGGGCAGCACTCTCACCTCTGTCAGAAGGTTGTGAGTTCAAGTCCCACTCCAGGGACTTGAGCACAAAAGTCTCGGCTGACATTCCCAGTGCAGTGCTGAGGGAGTGCTGCACTGTCGGAGGTGCTGTCTTGTGGATGAGATGTTAAACCGAGGCCCCCTCAGGTGGATGTAAAAGATCCCATGGCACTATTTTGAAGAAAAGCAAGGGAATTAACCCCGGTGTCCTGGGCCAATATTCATCCTTCAATCAACATAACAAGAACAGATTATTGGGTTATTATCACATTGCTGTTTGTGGGAGCTTGCTGTGCACAAGTTGGCTGCTGCGTTTCCCACACTACAACAATAACTACACTCTAAAAGTCCTTCATTGGTTGTAAAGCGCTTTGAGATGTTCGGTGGTTGTGAAAGGGGCTATATAAATGCAAGACTTTTTTTCCCTTGTTTTTGTACACCTGGTGATGCAGGAATCCTCCCCACAAACCACACGCTGTTCCACAGCTGAGGCCATGGAGCTCTGACCTTTGACAGCAGCTCAGGGTTGACCCTGTGTGTATGAGCCACACTGCTGGTTCATTTGGGGCATTCAGTTGCTCCAATATTAGTAACACGGTGCTGAAAGAAAGAAGCATATTTATACAGCGTCTTTCACAACCGAAGTTTGTGAAACAGCACATGAGAACGTCTGTGCACAAGAGCCCTGCGCTCTGGTCAGCTCAGGGAAACCCCTCCAGTTTGAACACACAAACAGGCAATTGCGCCCAGCTGCTGTGTGCTGGTGGTTATACTCCACATGGCCCTCCTGCCACCCTGCCCCCGTATCTCCACTCCCTTCTCCCTTGTGTAAGCATCCAGTTCTCTTTAAATACATCAACGCTTCAACCACTCTCTGTGGCAGCAGCTTCCACGTTCTCACCACTCTCTCTGTGTAACACATTTTGCCAAATTCTCGATCTGTTCGTGGCGATTGACTATTCATCCCCTCTTGTTCTGGACTCACCCACAACTGGAGAACACTCCCTCCACATCCATCCGATCGAACCCTTCATCATTTCAAATCCCTCGATCTGGTCCACCCTTCATCTCTTTCCCAGAGAAACGAGCTGCTCAATCTTTCCTGATAGTCACATCCTCTCCATCCCAGGAACATCCCTGTAAATCTTTCCCTGTTTTCTCCAGTGCTACAATCTATTTTTGGTAATATAGAGACTGGAACTGCACACAGTATTCCAGGCGCTATGTAACCTGTCCTGCCTGCCCTGGTACCCTGAGAAGCTTCAGTTTTGAGGTTGCCCGATGTTCCCTGTGAGGAACCCACCTCCTGGGTGAAGACTGGATCAGAGATCGGTGACTGAGTCTCTCTCCTCCATCGCACATCGACACAAACTCACTTACTATGAATTCCCCATAGAGAGAGGACAGTAGGAGTATGTTTGAGTTTGTGTGTGTGTGTGTATTGACACATGCGGTGGAGCAGGTTTCCCGTCGTCTGGATCCCCTTGTCACTGGACCCAGACCGTGCTCCGTCAAGCCCGTGTGGTGGCTGGTGTGCAACAGCCACCCCACATTAAAATAATTCATGCACCGTTTAAAATGAGTTCATCGGTCACCTGAGTGCTCAATTTTAGTGTGGAAGCAAGTCATCCTTGACCCCGAGGGACTGCCTGTGATGATGATGACAAACTCAATCCTTCCCTAACCTCTGCACTGTGGATCTCGCTGTCTCTCTCTGAGTGATTGCAATCTGCAGTCCAAGATCGGCTCACCCAGGGCCTTCAACTGAAGCCCAGCCCGATACAGTTTGTATTCTCACACTGCTGACTCTTGGATCTGACAGCGGATCTTCCAGTCACTGTAACTGTGGGGGCCGCAGTTACCCAGTTACCCGCATCAGAAAACCCAGGCCTCGTTCTCTCACGATGCGGACGAGGCAAGATTCAGTTAGTAACGTCTACTGACGGCAACTGTTTATGAAATCCAAGTTTTAACCTCAGTTCTGTTTCTTTATTCGTTCTTGGGATGTAGGATTTATTGACCATGCCTCATTGCCCTGAGAAGGTGAGCCGCTGCCTTGACTGGCCGGTGAGGCCATTTCAGGGGCGATTAAGACTCAACCACATTGCTGTGGGTCTGGAGTCACATATAGGCCAGACCAGGTAAGGGCGGCAGATTTCCTTCCCTAAAGAACATTCGTGAACCCCATGGGTTTTTGTGGCAACCCGGTCATTCCATGCTCACTGTAATGTATTTGCTTCATGGGTTCTTTGCTTAAGAATTCATAGCAACACATTGCTATTGAGAAATAGTTGGTTTATTAACAAAGGTTTAACAATCACACGACACATTACCAGTTCATCCACCAGGCTCACATCGTGGATCCCCCGAACCCAACTGGCTGGGGTTTTATTGAGTCTTGTGAACATCACGTGACTGGCTAAGCCACTCCCAACTCAACAGCTCCATAACTATTTTAAGCAGAACACTAAAAGTGCCCCCTTTTTGGCAAGGGCACGTTCGACAGCTCTGCAACTATTTTGTTGAAGACAATAAACAAGTGCCCCCTGATTAAAGGGGGGATCGCACTCTGCAAACTTTCATTCAAGTGCCCCCTTGTCTTTTTTGTTTTTTGTTTCGACAGCTCTGCAACCCTATGAGCACCCTCACGGGAGCAAACATTGCAGTCACCATTACTGACACTGAATGAAAATTCCCCAGCTGCCGCGGTGGGATTTGAACTTGGGTCTCCATATCATTAGTCCAGGCCTGTGGATTACTGGTCCAATAACATAACCACTCTGCTCCCGTACCCTGTATAACAATCGAATTAGTTTCACTTCTGTATCATCGCAGGTACCCCTCGACACGGACTGCCCTCAGCCCAGAATGTCTCGCCCCCAGGCTCACTGAATCCAGAGCCAACCCCTTTTAATGAATTGACCAGTAATCATCCTTCAATCGTCAGTGTTCTGAAACCCGAGCGTGACGCCACCCAATCGCTCCGTGACCTTGCCTTTCCGTTGACTGGCGGGGTTTGCAGCTGTCTACACCGAGGGCCTTATTGTTTGAGTAATGAGAGCGCAGTCGGTGGTAAATGGCGTCCCTGTATTGCTGCACCCCCTCTCCATGTCCTATAACTGCTTCTGTTTTATCCCATTCTATTTCAGGGGTTAATGGTGGACTTGAGCACAGGGATGTTCTTGAAAAAAGTAAGTAACTGCTTTCTGAATTGAAGTCGACCTTCCTCTAACTGTCTTGTTGCTGAGTGGGGAAGAATGATCAGTTGGTAGTAACTGCTTTTAAAGAGCGTGCAAGCCTGTATCCCAACCTGGGCAGGGTCCCTGATTGCCCTCCGCCCCCTTTAATGAGGGCTGTTGATTAAAACCCCGGGGCTTTGGCCCCTGCTAATGCCCCGCCGAGAGATAGTGGGAGGCAGGTGAGAGAGGTAGCAGGGTCTGGGTGTTTCCTGTGCCGGCGGCCATGTCCCTCATTGCTTGTTGCTTTTCCATCGCGACAGTCTAACTGAGCCCGGGACCGGGATCTCGGTGCGGGACATCCCACAAGGAATGTTCTGGCTGCTGATTGGGAATCAAATCTGAACCCAGCTGGATGTCAAAGCTCTTTGGTGAGCTCCTGCAGATGGCAATCTCCCCACAGTCCTTTGGTAGTCATGGGGAGGGAATGTATCCAATCAAGATCCCCATTGGAGGGAATGTATCCAATCAAGATCCCCATTGGAAGGAATATATCCAATCAAGTTCCCCACTGGAGGTAGAATATGTCTGATCAAGTTCCCCATTGGAGGGAACATATCCAATCAAGTTCCCCATTGGAGGTAGAATATGTCTGATCAAGATCCCCATTGGAGGGCGGAACCTTACTGATTAAGAATAATAAGACAGCTCCTGGAGCTAGTGGGCGACTGTTACTCAGGAGTGAATATTCTGATTCCGTGTTCCCAGTACAGAGCTGTGTGTGATAGATGTGGCGGCCAGGAATTTGGGTGTGTGGACATGCAGGCTCTTAACCCGATCTGATTTTTCGTCTGTTCATTGGGAAATCTGTCTGGCCCCCACACCTGGACTCCTGACACAAACTTTAGTTACACAGCACTGCCCCGCGAGTGCTCACCTGTGCAATGTATCCATGGAGACGCTGACTGTTGTACTCTCTCTCACTGCAGGTTGGTGATGAACGGGATATTCTGCCCCACAAGCTGTACAAGGAGATTCTGGACACACTGCAGAGCCAGAGAAAGACCTGTCAGTGTAAGAGGCCCCAATGCTTGTCCACCTCCCACATAATGGGCGCTTGATCATTGGAACTCTGTTCTTCAACACTTTGGTTATTGGGTTCACTCCATTTTGAACGTGTCCACATTTGTTTGGGTCTGGCACAGTGCACTTCTTAAAAAAAAAAACGTTAAATGCTCATCATTAGATTCCAGTTTATTCTTTAATGGCTGCCCAGTTCCTTTTCAAATTACTTTAACTAGTAACTCATCAGCTGAATTTATCTCCAACAACCCTGTCCCCTCTCTCACTCTCTTCCTACTCTATATCGTAAGAACATAAAAGCAGGAGTGGGCCATTCGGCCCCTCGAGCCTGCTCCGCCATTCAATAAGATCAGGGCTGATCTTCCACCTCAACGTCACTTTACCGCACTATTCCTATATACCATGGTTGCCATGGTATTCAAAAATCTATCACTCTCAGTCTTGAATACACTCAACGACTGAGCCTCCACAGCCCTCTGGGGTAGAGAATTCCAACGATTCACCACCCTCTGAGTGAACAAATTTCTCCTCATCTCAGTCCTAAATGGGCGATCCTTATTCTGAGACTGTGACCCCAACCAGGAAAAACAACCTCCAAGCTTCTACCCTGTCAAGCCCTGTAAGAATTGTGTATATTTTAATGAGATCACCTCTCATTCTTCTAAACTCTAGAGTATATAGGCCTAGTCTGCTCAATCTCTCTCCTAGGACAATCACCCCATCCCAGGAATCAGTCTGGTGAACCTTCGTTGCACTCCCTCTATGGCAAGTATATCCTTCCTTGGTTAAGGAGACCAAAACTGTACACAATACTCCAGCTGCGGTCTCACCAAGGCCCGATATACTTTTAGTAAGCCGCCTTTACCCTTATACTCAAATCCCTTTCCAATAAAGGCCAACATACCATTTGCTTTCCTAATCGCTTGCTGTACCTGATGTTAACTTTCAGTGATTCGTGTACAAGGACACCCAGGTCCCTCTGAACACCAACATTTCCCAATCTCTCACCATTTAAAAAATCGTCTCCCCATTTACCATCTGCCACTTTATTGCCCACTCATTTAACCTGTCTGTATATCTTTGCAGTCTTTTGCATCCTCCTCACAACTTACTTTCCCACTTAACTTTGCATCGTCAGCCATCTTGGATATATTACTCTCGGTCCCCACCTCCCCCCCATTCAGATCATGGATATAGATTGTGAATAGCTGGGGCCCAAGCACCGATCCTTGCGGCACCCCACTAGTTACAGCCTGCCAACCCAGAAAAGTCCCGTTTATTCCTACTCTCTGCTTTGTCTCCATTAACCAGTTTGTACAACAACCACATCTCCCACCATTTCCCTCAGCGAGGCAGTGACATCTATTTTCTTTCAGTTCTTCAACGACACGGTCACTTCAGGTCTGTCACAGATCCAGCCAGCGGCTTAACCTTGTAATATTCAAGGCTCCTCCTCCCACATTCCTGCTCTCGCTGTCTCCTCTGATCGCCATTGAAACTCAGTGTGTCCTCCATCACTAAAGCTCAGAGTTCTCTCTCTGCCTTTTCCTCTCAACACCTCCTAATTCCGTATCAAGCCCAAGACCATCCAAAACCTGAACCCTGCTCCCAAATCTGGGCGAGTCTTCTCGCACCTTTTGTGCGCACTCGGCTGAGAGACAGGAAAGAGCTTATTATTTAATCAATTTTCTTGGCTCCCTTATCATTCAAAAATCTGTCTATCTCCACCTTAAATATATTCAATGACCCAGCCTCCACAGCTCTCGGGGGCAGAGAATTCCACAGATTTACAACCCTCAGAGAAGAAATTCCTCCTCATCTCAGTTTTAAATGGGCGGCCCCTTATTCTGAGACTATGTCCCCTAGTTCTAGATTCCCTTATGAGTGGAAATATCCTCTCTGCATCCACCTTGTCGAGCCCCCTCATTATCTTATATGTTTCAATAAGATCACCTCCCATTCTTCTGAACTCCAGTGTGTATAGGCCCAAGCTATTCAACCTATCTTGTCAACCCCCTCATCTCTGGAATCAACCTAGTGAACCTTCTCTGAACAGCCTCCAATGCAAGTATATCCTTCCTTAAATACGGAGACCAAAACTGTACACAGTACTCTAGGTGTGGCTTCACCAATACCCTGTACAGTTGTACCAGGACTTCTCTGCTTTTATACTCCATCCCTCTTGCAATAAAGTCCAACATTCCATTTACCTTCCTGATTACTTGCTGTACCTACATACTAACTTTTTGTGTTTCATGCACAAGGACCCCCAGGTCCCTCTGTACTGCAGCACTTTGCAATTTTTCTCCATTTAAATTATAATTTGCTTTTCTATTTTTTCTGCCAAAGTGGATAACCTCACATTTTCCCACATTATACTCCATCTGCCAAATGTTTGCCCACTCACTTAGCCTGTCTATATCCCTTTACTCTCCTCGAAGCTGCAGGTGACCAGTGTTGTTCCCTCCCCACCCTCCCGAATCCTCTCAAAGTTCATTGCAGTGCCTCCGGCTCAAACCCATTATTTCCCAGACTGTGGAACTCCCGCCTCTCCGGCTTCCCTCCCTCTTTCAATCACTATTGTCTGATTGGCTTTGCCTTCGGTCCTTATCATGGTTGCCTTGGTTTGAGAACCAAACCTAACCGATGTGTTCGCAGATAGACTGATTCGCAGGGAAGATTTGAGCTTGTTTACTGCTGCTTACCATTTCCAAGTGACCCCAATGATGTATTGCTTGAAACAAAGAACCACATTATAGAACCCCAGTGTTTATTAAGGCAGCGTTGATCATGTAGTTGGGATGTCTGGAAAGACCTCACTAAACTGATGACAGAATTATCACCACGATCGCGAAGCCAGCAGATGTTGAATTCAATCGGTCAATAATGCCTGCTGGCTGTGTGCTTACTGGTTAGCGGGGTTTATGGTTCTGGTTGTTTTTGTATCTTTACATAGAATCGCAGAATAGCAGAGCATAGGAGGAGGCCATTCGTCCCAGAGAGTCTGCGTGGGCTCTTTCAAAAACCAACCCAGTCAGTCAGTCCCCCCACCCCCGGCTCTTTCCCCATATCCCGGCACTTTGTTCTCCTTCAAGTATTTATCCAGTTCCCTTTGACGGCTGCTATTGACTCTGTATCCACCGCCCTATCAGGCCGTGTGTTCCAAATCCTCACCACTCCTTGCGTAAATACGTTTTTCTTCTTGTTGCCTCTGGATCTTTTAAAGTCATCTTCACTCCGTGCCCTCTGGTTACCGACCCTTCAGCCATTAGAAACAGTTTCTCGTTATTTACTCTGTCTAAACTCCTCCTGATTTTAAACACCTCTGTCAAATCTCCTCTTAACCTTCTCTGCCCCAGGGAGAACAACCCCAGCTTCTCTGGTCTATCCACGTAACTGAATTCCCTCATCCCTGGAACCATCCTCGTAAATCGCTTCCGTGTGAAGTAGTGGGAGGATTCACAGGCTCCTTACGGTTCTGACAGGCCATGCACGTTCCTTCCATCTATATCCCAGTGATTTGCGGGGGGGCGGGGGGGCTCCGTCTTATACAGGGGGGGACTTTATGGGGTCCCGCAGCCCATACCATGAGGTGGGGCCACCCACACCCACTGGACACCAGTATCCCGCTGGGTCAACCCAGGAGCCAGAGCTGCGGCCTGCAGTCACAGGGGCTGTCTGGGGCAGGATTAAACCCACCACCTTCAGACCCTGAGCCATGAACGGTGCCACTGAGCTCAAGGCTCTCTCTGTGGTTTGCTGATTGCAGTAGATGACAGGCACATGATGTCTATTGGCAGGGAAATGGCACAACTGCATTTTAATTGCCTTCATGGAATGATAAGCACAGAAGGAGGCCATTCGGCCCATCATGCCTGTACCGGCTCTGTGAAAGAGCGATCCAGTTAGCCCCACCGCCCCCCCCCTCCCCACAGCCCCGCAGATTTGTCTCCTTTTGAAACTGACGATTGAATCTGCTCCCACCATCCTTTCAGGCAGTGCATCCCAGATCACAACAACTTGCTGCGTAACAAAACGTTTCCCCATGTTGCCTGTGATTCTTTTGCCTTCAATCTGTCCTCTTGTTACCGACCTTTCTGCCACTGGAAACAGTCTCTCCTCATTCACTCGATCAAAACCCCTCATGGTTTTGTGATATTTTACGATGTTAAAGGCACTATATAAATGCAGGTTGTTATTGAATGGAGAAAGTTAGTAATTTGTTTGTTATTATAAAGGACTATAGTGCGAGGCACCACCGAGGTTGACCAGCATTGGAGAAAGCATGCAGCAAATGAAGGTGTGGTTTGGCTGGAGCTGATGGTCTAGAGCTCTGAAGGAGCATTATGCAGTGAGCTGATATTAATGTCTTTCTGCATCTTGTGTTTCCCAACAGCCAGCCAAGAGTTGAACAATATGGTGACAAACACCTTTGTGCTCTTCTTTGTTAAAATCGCTGGGCATTACTCGGAGCACCTCAAGCGGAACATGGACGGGGCTACCTTCCACGACAAACAATTCCGCAAATCCCTCGCGTCCAAATCCATCCGCAGGTTTCTCAAAGTATTCATGGTGACGCAGATGTTCTCGCTGTTTGTCGAGGAGCTCCAGAGGCACCCTTGCTCTCAAGAAGGTAAGCAGGGTAAACCTGACACATTACTGCTGATCATAGGGCCGAGCGATGTATGTCACACCATTACCCACTGACCCCGAGGGAGCCTAGGACATTGGCTCTCTGGCTCGCCACGACCCAACTACAACAATGCTAGTTCCGTCCTGTTCCCATCAGGCCACTGTTCATCCTAAACCCACCCCAGCCCCCACTTCATGCTCAGTCACGCTCTGCAATAAAGCACAGAGCACCAACGAGGAGTTCAAGAAGCAACACACCGAATAAATACATTCTGCCACTATTCCCACTAAACTGCTGACCACCCAACTTCCCTTCCTGGCTCCCATGCTACTGACATTTTAAACGGTTCTCTCTCCTCAAGTACTGTGCCCCCTCCTTGAAATCTGCCCTCTGCTTAAAAAAAAAAAACACTGTACTGATACCCGCCCTCCTGTATGGCTCAAAGACGTGGACCATATACAGTAGACACCTCAAATCACTGGAGAAATACCACCAACGATGTCTCCGCAAGATCCTTCAAATCCCCTGGGAGGACAGACGCACCAACATTAGTGTCCTCGACCAGGCCAACATCCCCAGCATCGAAGCACTGACCACACTCGACCAGCTCCGTTGGGCGGGCCACATCGTCCGCATCCCAAAGCAAACGCTCTACTCGGAACTCCTACACGGCAAGCAAGTCCTAGGCGGGCAGCGGAAACGTTTCAAGGACACCTGAAAGCCTCCCTGATAAAGTGCAACATCCTCACTGACACCTGGGAATCCCTGGCCAAAGACCGCCCTACGTGGAGGAAGAGCATATGGGAGGGCGTTGAGCTCCTCGAGTCTCATCGCCGAGAGCGTGCAGAAACCAAGTGCAGGCAGTGGAAGGAGCGTGCGGCAAACCAGACTCCCCACCCACCCTTTCCTTCAACCACTGTCTGTCCCACCTGTGACAGAGACTGTAATTCCTGTATTGGACTGTTCAGTCACCTGAGAACTCACTTTTAGAGTGGAAGCAAGTCTTCCTCGATTTCAAGGGACTGCCTATGATATAAAAAAAACATCCTCGACCCCTCCGTCCTTGCAAACTACCAGCCCATTTCCAACCTCCCTTTCCTCTCCAAAGCCTTTGAACGTATTGTCGCCTCCAAAATCCATGCAGATCTTTCCCGGAACTCCATGTTTGAATCCCTTCAATCTGGTTTTCCCGCCTGCCACAGTACCGAAACGGCTCTCATCAAGGTCACAAATGACACCCTCTGTAACTGTGACAAAGGCAAACTATCCCTCCTCGTCCTCCTGGACCTGTCTGCAGCCTTGACACGGTTGACCACTCCATCCTCCTCCAACGCCTCTCCACCATCGTCCAGCTGGGTGGAACTGCACTCGCCTGGTTCCAGTTGTTTTTAAAAAAAAAAAGAAAAAGACTTTCATTTATACAGCGCCTTTCACGACCACCGGACGTCCCAAAGCATTTACAGCCAATGAAGTTATTTTTGAAGTGTAGTCACTATTGTAATGTGGGAAACATGGCAGCCAATGTACGCACAAATGACCAGATAATCTGTTTTTGTTATGTTGATTGAGGAATAAATATTGGCCAGGACACCGGGGATAACTCCCCTGCTTTTCTTCAAAATAGTGCTGTGGGATCTTTTACATCCACCTGAGAAAGCAGTCGGGGCCTCGGTTTAACGTCTCACCAGAACGGCTGCACTCCCTCAGCACTGGGAATGTCAGCCTAGATTTTTTGTGCTCAAGTCCCTGGAGTGGGATTGGAACCCACAACCTTCTGACTCCGAGGCGAATGTGCTGCCCACTGAGCCACAGCTGACACTGGTTGGCAGATAATCACCTTCTCTCCCCGCCCCCACATCGTGCCCCCCCAGGATCAATCCTCGGCCCCCTCCTATTTCTCATCTACGTGCTGCCCCTCGGTGACATCATCCGAAAATACAGCTTCAATTTCCACATGTACACTGATGACACCCGGCTCTACCTCCCCACCCCGCCACTTGTACTGCATGAGCAGAAATTTCCTCCGACTAAATACTGGGAAGAAAGCCATTGTCTTCGGTCTTTTCCACAAACTCCATTCGCCAGCCACCAACCCCATCCCTCTCCCTGGCAACTATCTGCAGCTCAACCAGTGTTTGCAATCTCAGTGTCATATTGGCCCTTAATCAGATCTCTAAATTGTCAGAACCAACACTTGCATAAGAAAGGATACAACACAAGGTCATTTAATACCTGTCAACTCATCCCTTTTTGGTGTGGAAGCAAGTCATCCTCGATACGAGGGACGCCTATGATGATTCGATATCTCCCACAGCCCATCTCTTCCCCATCACGGACTTGATCCCCATTTAATCCCCTTGCACATCGGGCTGATTCCTGGTCCAAATTTCTGTTCCTTCAAGTCAGGGATTATTTGCACAGGTTGAGAATGACTATCTGATGTGTCTCTCTCTCGCTCTCTCTCCCTCCCTCCCTCTCCAGGGTTCTTTGAGCAGAAGATAAGAGAACATCAGGGGAACAAAAAGAAAGTAAAATAAGTATCCAAAGGGAGGAGATGACATCAGGAGGCCCTCCCGATGTTAGCCTGCAACCTCTCGCTATAAATGGGAACGTGGTGAAGCGGGAATTATGGGCTGCAAAACCCCGGCGACAAAGAAGGAGGCGGATCCCTCAAAGATATGCCAGCATTGCAAGCGGCCTGTAAATATTTGATGCTTGTATTTAAATGGAGTATTTTCAGAAAGTACAGTTTGGAAAAGAGAATGTGATGCAGAGGACATCTTCGAATATCATCAACGATAGTTTTATTGACATGTTTGCTTCCTGCCCTCAGACTTTAATCTGTCCCTTTTTGTGAATGTAGAATCGGTGGTGGGCAAGCAATGTCTGAAGCCTCACTCTGCGTTGCCCCTGCATGTGCGCGGGTTCAGGGGTCAATTCGAACCCGACCCACACGGCAGGTACGATCGAGCGGGTGATTGTACCCGCTCTGATCCCCACCCTTTCCAGCTTTAACCTGCAGGCAGATGTAAACCAAGGTCCCACTCAATGTTCCCGTGAGGCTGTGTGGCCACCCAGCGGCCTGAGGTCCCGTGCAGCAGCCTCACCGGCTTTTCAATTGGAAAACTGCACCTGCGGCGAATTTTGAATGGGCAGCAAAGCCCGTTAAAGGGGCCGCTTGCCCCCCCCCCCCATTAGAGGAAACATTGGTCCTATTACATCACTAGTATCCCGGTGCAGTATTAACCGGGTCTGAGCGGGGAATCACTGCGACGATCGCTCTCGGCAGCAGCAGGTCTGCCCTTCGGGTCAGTATTCAAATTGCCTACATTGTGCCAGATGTGCTCCTCTGTGCCCTACATGCAAAATCACAGCCCCTCCCATCCCCATCTGCCCCGAAACCCCCTTCCTCGTCACTTACCTGGAAGCCTTGGGAGGGGAGGGGGCTGCCCTTGACAGTCGGTTCCCCTCCCCTGCTGTTTGCAGTCACTGTGTGTCACATCAGTACCAGCTGTGGCTCAGTGGGCAGCACTCCCGCCTCTGAGTCAGACGGTTGTGGGTTTAAGTCCTACTCCAGGGACTTGAGCAAATAAATCTAGGCTGACACTCCAGTGCAGTGCTGAGGGAGTGCTGCACTGTTGGTGGTGCCGCCTTTCAGATAAGACATTAAACCGAGGCCCCGTCTGCTCTCTCAGGTAGACATAAAGATCCCATGGCACTATTTCGAAGAAGAGCAGGGTGTATCCCTGGTGTCCTGGCCAATATTTATCCCCACACCATCATGGTCGTTAACACATTGCTGTGAAACATTTGGGGACGTGCTGAGGTCAGGAAGGATTCTGTTTCGATGCAATCCTTCTCTTCACGTGGTTGCAGGCAGGGGTTGGAATGTCTCCGGCCTGTGTGCGTTTGGTCCACTGAAACCCGCTGGTGGGCTTTCTTTGCTGCTGGGCCTTCCTGGCCGTGACCGCAAGCATCTTTCATTGTACATTCTCGGTGTTGGCTTGTCGTTTCTGATCATGCTGTGAAATTTCTAGTTCTGCACAAGGTATGGTGACTCACTGGCTGTACATACTGTAAATAGCATTGGAAATGGAGATTTTAAATAAAATTGTTGGTTTAAATCTTCTTGCTGCACTTCTGTTAATGAGAAAAGACCGAGGAAGACGCATTCGGACCAGGAACGCTCCAGGTTCGATCCCTGTTCCTAATCTCAGCCACAGCTCTACCTCAGATCAGGATTTCAAATGATGCCAACCTGGGTGAACCATGGTGTGATACACCTTACGAATGTTACTGTTCACCTGAACGTGGATCCCCAGAGGTTAAGTTGACAGGGCAGGAGGACTGGTGGCTGTATGCTCGGTTTCAGATTGGGTGTCTTGTTCTCGATTGATCATAGGCAGTCCCTCGAAATTGAGGAAGACTTGCTTCCACTCAGTGAGTTCTCGGGTGACTGAACAGTCCAATAGGGGAATTCGTCTCTGTCACAGGTGGGACAGACAGTGGTTGAAGGAAAGGGAGGGTGGGACTGGTTTGCCGCGTGCTCCTTCCGCTGCCTGCGCTTGTTTTCTGCATGCTCTCGGCGACGAGACTTGATGTGCTTCGCGCCCTCCCGGATGCACTTCCTCCACTTAGGGCGGTCTTTGACCAGGGATTCCCAGGTGTCAGTGGGGATGTTGCACTTTATCAGGGAGGCTTTGAGGGTGTCCTTGTAACGTTTCCGTTGCCCACCTGGGGCTCGCTTGCCGTGCAGGAATTCCGAGTAGAGCGCTTACTTTGGGAGTCTTGTGACGGGCGTGCGGATGATGTGGCCCGCCCAACGGAGCTGGTTGAGTGTGGTCAGTGCTTCGATGCTGGGGATGTTGGCCTGATCGAGAACACTGACATTGGTGCGTCTGTCCTCCCAGGGGATTTGCAGGATCTTGCGGAGACATCGTTGGTGGTATTTCTCCAGCAATTTGAGGTGTTTACTGTACATGGTCCACATCCCTGAGCCATACAGGAGGGTGGGTATCACTGCAGCCCTGTAGACCATAAGCTTGGTGCCAGATTTGAGGTCCTGGTCTTCAAACACTCGCTTCCTCAGGCAACCGAAGGCTGCGCTGGCACACTGGAGGCGGTGTTGGACCTCGTCATCGATGTCTGCCCTTGCTGATAGTAGGCTCCCGAGGTATAGAAAGTGGTCCACATTGTCCAGGGCCGCGCCGTGGAGTTTGATGACCTGGGGGGGGCAGTGATGTGTGGTGGGGTCAGGTTGGTGGAGGACCTTTGTCTTACAGATGTTTAGTGTAAGACCCATGCTTTCGTACGCCTCGGTGAAGGTGTTGACGATGGCTTGGAGTTCAGCCTTGAATGTGTGCAGACGCAAGCATTGAATGTGTACTGTAGTTCAATGACAGAGGATGGGACAGTCTTGGATCTAGCTTCGATGTGACGAAGGTTGAACAGGTTCCCACTGGTTCTATAGTTTAGTTCCACTCCAGCAGCAACCAAACTCGGGAGCAACAAAGCAGCTCTACAGACGGCTGAAGGCCGAGGTCCAACAAAAAACCCGCGACCTAAAGAATAGATGGTGGGTGGAGATTCAGCAGCTGGCTGACCGCCATGATGTGCGAGAATTCTTCACCGCAGTTAAGTCCACCTATGGCCCAAGCATCGAAGGCTGCACTGGCGCACTGGATCTCGTCATCAATGTCTGCTCTTGTTGATAGGAGACTCTCGAGATAGAGGAAGTGGTCCACGTTGTCCAGGGTCACACCGTGGCTCTCGATGTCTGGAGGGCAGTGCTGTGCGGCGAGGACAGGCTGGTGGAGGACCTTTGTCTTACTAATGTTTAGCGTAAGGCCTATACTTTCATACGCCTTGGTAAATACGTCGACTATGTCCTGGAATTCAGCCTCTGTGTGTGTACAGACGCAGGCGTCGTCCACGTACTGTAGCTCGATGACAGAGGTTGGAGTGGTCTTGGACCTGGCCTGAAGAGGGCGAAGGTTGAACAGCTTCTCACTGGTTCTGCAGTTTAGTTCCACCCCAGCAAGGAGCTTATCAACTGTGAGATGACGCAGCCTTGCTTGACCCCGGTCCGGACGTGGTTTGGGTCTGTGATGGGTCCGTTGATAAGGATCACGGCCTGCATGTCGTCGTGGAGCAGGCGGAGGATGGTGACGTACTTTTGGGGGCATCCGAAGGAGGACGCTCCAGAGATCCTCGTGGTTGACAGTGTCAAAGGCCTTTGGAAGGTCGAAGTCGCCGAGAAAGATCAGTTTGTCGCCCGCGGGGACGCAGGTCAGGGATTTTTCGAGGTTGGAGTAAAAACCCTCTTTGGCCTCATCTGTTGCATCGAGTGTTGGGGACACCGCATAGGTGCAAAGATTTGAATGGGCCTCGCAATGGGGAAGGGAGGCCACACGGGGCAGTGCAGCTTACGCAGGATGTTGTGAGCAGGCCAACCAAGTCTGGAGGCAGCTTCCAGCTCGAGCTTTAAATGAAGAAACACTTCACCAGCTGGCCCACTCCCTGTAAGAACTTTAGCCAAGTGTCAGAAAGCTCCTAAAACACACGCAATTGCACCAGCAGCTGGAAGAAATAATCCAGCGTCTAACCTGTACGTAGTTCATGACCCCTTTAAGTTGCGCTGATGAGTTCAACGTGTGTTCATTTGTTTAACGTGTTCAGCTGCGAAAGTCTAAGAGGGATGGTGGAGTGGAGGGTGGAGTGCGAAAATGGCAGCATAGGTGGCAAACAAGCATTGCACACTGATTAAATATTGAATGTCTTTTGGAAGGCGTGTTTGGGTGTGGTGTGGTTGCTTTGGGAGGACGGAGGGAGACTTTAGAGCTTCACAGCAAGTAGGCAAACAAGAAGTAGCTGTTACCAGCCACATATTTGCCCCATTTTGGCCTATAATGGAAAGAGAGGAGGAGGCATCACAGCACGCTGTGGAGACTGACGCTGGAGAGAGCAGTGAGGTGGGAGAGGAGCACATTGGAGGGCGCAAAAGAGCCAGGAGGTTCTCAGACAAGGCAGATGCCTCCCTCCTGCAGGAGGTCAAGTCACGCTGGGGTGATTTGACACAGGGAGGGCATGGGAAGCCCACCCCAAAGGCCTACCAGAGGATATGGACTGAGATAGCAGAGGTGGTCTCGTCGACGACCAACGAGGTTCGTGAGGGCAACCAATGCCGCAAACGATGGAACGACCTTGTCGGATCCGTAAGAGTATTACATTGATTTACATGTACTTATGTATTTATATAATTTGATTTGTAACAGTCATGAGTGAATATCAGCAGATGTGAGGTCTTTCACTTTTACCGGGAATGTTTTACTCAAAGCCTGCAGTCATGGTGTAGGTCTTTAGGTAAAGAAGGATAATTTTCATAACCAACAGATGTAATCATGATTATTATGTGTTGTATCAGTCTCTGTGACAGTACCTAGCAATGATATCACGCAATGATCTCATGCCATGTCGTCCTGTCACTTTTTACAGAAGAAGCTATCGACGCTGAGGCGAACGGGTGGGGGGGGGCCACCAGTCTCCAGCAACATCACTGAGATGGAGGAGCAAGTGCTCATGGGGAAACAGCCACGGACACATCTACAGACCCTGAAGTGATGCCACGTGAATAAAGCTTACACCATTGCTTAATGTAAAGTCAATAGATGCCACATCCACTCATATCCAAACAATCATATATGATAGATGATTTCTAAAATTGTCCGAGAAATAATGATGGCCTAATGAAAATCATTGGAATGCAGAATGTGTTTGATGGTCATGAAATGTGATGTCTGCGATGATTTTAAGAGCGGTGGTGCTTTTGTCATGCATATGCTGTGTGTCGCGCTGGACTCACCTTGTCACCTCCTTCTCCTTTAATAACCTCATTTGTGTTTTGCAGCTCAGCCAGCAGCGCGGCCCCAGGCAAGACCACAGAGGCCAGAAGGTGGGGGCTGGAGTCGGCGGACGATCCTACACCTGGTGCTGAGGAGCTCCGCTCTCGCCCGTCAATCCGCTGGGTCTGTTCTCTATGGATGAGAGCGTGGACTTCGAGGAACCTGCATTGCCACATTCCAGAAGCCATTCCACCCCAAGGCCATCTAGTGGTCCTCCGGTCATTCCCACCTCCACCCCAAGCACCTCGCCAAAGGGCACCCCATTTGTGCCCAGGACGGTGCCGACCCCACGGTCTCTTGGACATGGCAGGTCTGTTCCACAAGTGCCACATGACAGTGGAGAGATGGTACAGTTGTCCAGGAGGACTCATCGAAGCATTGGGGGGGCATATCCCAACAGCTGGCTACCATGACTGAGTACATTCCGCGGATGGCGGAGGCCCTGGATGCGATAGCCAGGAACACTGCTGGCACAAGCCTCCCAGTGGTCCCCGAGCACGGCACTCCACCCCTAGGTTCCGCACCACCACTGCAAATGACAGATGAGAGCAAGGACCAAGATCCTGCTTCTGCATCAGAGAACGTTGCCCCCTCGGCACCCCCCACTCCCGTACCTGTGCAACCACCGCATCTGCCTTCATCCCCCCCCCTCCCAATGAAGCACCGCCTGAGGAGCTCCTTGACCAGGTGCCGTGGAGCGAGGAGGGGAAGGGATAGAGGTGGGGAGAAGGAGGGGAGGGGGGAAGGAAAGTGAGGTGCATGTCCACAGGTGATGGCTGTGTTATATCTCCATCTGGGTGTATGCAATTTGTTGCAATGTATGGGGGCTGGGGACAACGCTCCTGCTTTGCCTTTGTATTCTGTGTTGCTGGACATGTTGAACATGTGATTGATGTCAATGGTGGAAAAGGTGGGATGTGGGTGAGGGTTGGGTGTTATTGACTGCGATACGTATGATTTCAGACCAATGCTGGTATAAAATTTTTGTTATTGAACATAACCTTGTTGCGCATTGTCTCAGATAGCTGGACCGTTACACACTGGTGATTCCTCAACATGAAAGGGTTAAATACAACTTAACATCAATCAACGTAAACTTTAACTGACACCAAGATGATGGGCACCATTGATGTCTGAGCTGCACACACACAGCAGTGTGTCAGCATTGTCACTCACATCAACGCTCTTTCAGGCAAATTGATGAGATATCAGCTCCTCACGTTAGAGTGGGATTTAAAAAATGGCAGCCACACCGCTGGCGTTCATTCAGAACAGTTCCACTTTTTGTGGGTGTTTTTTTGGGCGAGCAATATTGTGGGCGATATGTGTGCGAGGTGGTGAAAGTGACGGTGGGCGATCTCCTGGGTGTTAGTTACGTCAAATGTGCTCTTTACGACAAAAAAAAGTGAGCGGGCGGTATTATTGAATCTCAGCATTAATTCCATGCAGAAAGTAATGCTGGGTGATATTATGGGTGTTAATTTTGCCCATTCTGAGGATTCTGCCCCCCAAAAAAGTGGGCGGGCGGTAATATTTTTTCCCGGCGTTAAGCCCATGGGGAAAGTAACACTCGGCGATATGTTTCCTAAAAATGCCCGTCAGTTTCCAATTTGTGCCAAAATGGGCGATATATGGGCGTTATACGTAATTTCAGCGGTAAAGTGGGCGTTAAGCATGCAAAAAAAGTGGAGGTTCTAGCCCTATGTCCCCTAATTTTAGTTTTCCCTATGACTGGAAATATCCTCTCTGCATCCACCTTGTCGAGCCCCCTCATTATCTTATATGTTTCAATAAGATCACCTCTCATTCTTCTGAACTCCATGTGTATAGGCCCAAGCTACTCAACCTATCTTCATAAGTTAACCCCCTCATCTCCGGAATCAACCTTCTCTGAACAGCCTCCAATGCAAGTATATCCTTCCTTAAATACGGAGATCAAAACTGTACGCAATACTCCAGGTGTGGCCTTACCAATACCCTGTACAGTTGTAGCAGGACTTCTCTGCTTTTATACTCCATCCCCCTTGCAATAAAGGCTAACATTCCATTTGCCTTTCTGATTACTTGCTGTACCTGCATACTAACTTTTTGTGTGTCATGCACAAGAACCCCTAGGTTCCTCTGTACTGCATCACTTTGCAATTTTTCTCCATTTAAATTGTAATTTGCTTTTCTATTATTTTTGCCAAAGTGGATAACCTCACATTTCCCCTCATTATACTCCATCTGCCAAATTTTTGCCTACTCACTTAGCCTGTCTATATCCCTTTGCAGATATTTTGTATCCTCCTCACAATTTGCTTTCCCACCCATCTTTGTATCATCAGCAAACTTGGCTACATAATGACTTGGATGAAGGGACCAAGTGTAAATACAGATTGTAAATAGTTGAGGACCTAGCACCAACCCTTGCGCCACCCCACTAGTCACTGTTTGCCAACCGGAAAATGACCCATTTATCTCGACTCACTGTTTTCTGTTAGTTAGTCAATCCTCTATCCATGCTAATATATTACCCCCAACCCCGTGAACTTTTATCTTGTGCAGTAACCTTTTATGTGGCACCTTATCGAATGCCTTCTGGAAATCCAAATACACACCCACTGGTTCCCCCTTATCCACCTGGCTCGTTACAACCTCAAAGAACTCCAACAAATTTGTCAAGCATGATTTCCCTTTCATAAAACCATGCTGATTGAATCATGCTTTTCTAAATGTCCTGCTACTGCTTCCTTAATAATGGACTCCAGCATTTTCCCAACGACAGATGTTAGGCTAACTGGTCTATAGTTTCCTGCTTTCTGTCTGCCTTTTTTTTAATTGGGGTGTTACATTTGCGGTTTTCCAATCCACTGGGACCGCCCCAGAATCCAGGGAATTTTGGTGGTAGGAAAAATATTGGAATCCCTACTAATGGAGAAAATAGCAGAACATCTAGAAACCAGAAATATAATAATGAATAGTCAGCTTAACCAACTTCATTGAATGTTTTGAAGAGGTAATAGAGACAGCCTTCGATAAGGTGCCACATAATAGACCAATGAACAAGGTCAGAGCATGTGGAGTGTGAGGTCAAGTAGCAGCTGGTTGAAAGACAGAGTAAGGGAAGAGGGTAGATATTTAGAGTGGCCGAAGGTGGGAAGTGGGTCCACAGGGATCACTGTTACTCACAACTTATTTGCAAGGATGGTACCTGAAATGTGAGGGTATACATATCAGGAAAGGATGAACAGGCTGGGTCTCTTTTCTCTTGAAAATAGAAGGCTGAGGGAGTAACCTGATAGAGGTCTTTAAAATGATGAAAGTTTTGATAGAGTGGATACAGAGAGAATGTTTCCACTTGTGGGGAAGAGTATAACTACACAACTCAATACAAGATAGTCACCAAGAAATCCAATAGGGAAACTTCTTTACCCAGAGAGTGGTGAGAATGTGGAACTTATAAGAACATAAGAATTAGGAACAGGAGTAGGCCATCTAGACCCTCAAGCCTGCTCCGCCATTCAACAAGATCATGGCTGATCTGGCCGTGGACTCAGCTCCACTTACCTGCCCGCTCCCCATAACCCTTAATTCCCTTATTGGTTAAAAATCTATCTATCTATGATTTGAATACATTCAATGAGCTAGCCTCAACTGCTTTCTTGGGCAGAGAATTCCACAGATTCACAACCCTCTGGGAGAAGAAATTCCTTCTCAACTCGGTTTTAAATTGGCTCCCCCGTATTTTGAGGCTGTGCCCCCTAGTTCTAGTCTCCCCGACCAGTGGAAACAACTTCTCTGCCTCTATTTTGTCCATCCCTTTCATTATTTTAAATGTTTCTATAAGATCACCCCTCATCCTTCTGAACTCCAACGAGTAAAGACCCAGTCTACTCAATCTATCATCATAAGGTAACCCCCTCATCTCCAGAATCAGCCTAGTGAATCGTCTCTGCACCCCCTCCAAAGCTAGTATATCCTTCCTCAAGTAAGGTGACCAAAACTGCATGCAGTACTCCAGGTGCGGCCTCACCAATACCCTGTACAGTTGCAGCAGGACCTCCCTGCTTTTGTACTCCATCCCTCTCGCAATGAAGGCCAACATTCCATTCGCTTTCCTGAGTACTGCAGGGAGTGGTTGAAGCCAGTAGGAGCGATGCATTTAAGGGGAGGCTGGACAAGCATATTGGGGAGAAGGGAATCGAGGATTTTGCTGATTTAGATGATAAAGGATGGGAGGAGGCTCAAGTGGTGCTGGTTGGGCTGAATGTTGTTTCTGTGCCGTATATTCTATATTATTCTATGTAATCCCGTGACTGACTGAACCCCGAGATCGATCCCAATTACTGTCCCACTGGCTGAGATTGGCTAACTCGACACAGACCAGAAAGTAAACTTGTGATGTTCCCTTCCTAGTCTGCATCACCTGGCGGTCCCTTGGGGCATGATTCTGATTGAGATGGAGGAATCACTCCATCGCTGCAGGATATTCAACAGTGACTGTCTCTTCCCTGTGACGGGAGTGGGTGAACACTGGGTTTACTCATGGGTCAATGGCAGCTGCTGATCACATAACTTCAAAACTGCTTGAGTCCTCCTATCAACTTATAGCTTCATTCCAAGTGAATCCACATGAGAATTGGAGAGATTAGAATCTCATTCACCTGGCATAAACATTCACTCCCTCCCCCACCGGCGTGTCCTGTCTGGCATGTACCAGATGCACTGCAGCAACTTGCCAAGGCTTCTTCAGCAGCACCTGTAGTACCTCTACCACCTAGGACCGGAGCAGCAAACCACCTCCACGTTCCCTTCTGAGTCACACCATCCTGACTTGGAAATATATCGTCCGTTTCTTCATCGTCGCTAGGTCAAAATCCCGGAACTCCCTCCCGAATAGCACTGTGGGAGTACCTTCATCAGACGCATTGCTGCGGTTCAAGAAGAAAGCCCACATGCTGAGAATGAATGAAAAGTTGTTCCTGCTTCTTAGAGGCCATGATTAGGGACAGGCTGGACTCAGCTGGTTTCATGTAAAAATGGTTTATTTGTAAATTGAGGAATTCTCATTCTGTTAAATCAGCTCATCCTGGTTACACATCAGCCTGACGAAACAAAAAGCAGCTGGAGAGGTTGTCCGCCCTAGACTCAGTTCAGTGTCTGTCACATGTCACACAACGCCCAACTTCCTAGGCCCTGGAGTAATGCAACCCAATTCCTGAGCCTATAAAAATATATTTTCAAGTGAACCCCCATAAGTTAGCTGAGGCACTAGACAGTGTCAGCCTTGGCTCAGTGAGCAGCACTCTCACCTCTGAGTCAGAAGGTCGTGGATTCACATTCTACTCCAGACACTTGATCAAATAATCCAAGCTGGCACTCCCAGTGCAGTACTGAAGGAATGCTGCACTGACGGAGGTGCCATCTGCCTTCACAGGTGGACGTAAAAGATCCCACGGCACTATTTGAGGAAGAGAGTGAAATTGTCCCTGGGGTCTGGGCCAACATTCAGATTATCTGGTCATTAAAACATTGCTGCTTGTGGGAGCTCGCTCTGCACAAATTGGTGGACATGTTTCCTACATTAGAACAGTGGTTACACTTCAAGGCTATGAAGCGTTTTGTGTTGGCCTGCACTGGGGGATGGTGTTCTAGAAATACAAACCCTTCCTTCTAGCCATGAAACTGTTTAAACACCAATCAGAGCCAGGATCGGAGAGCTCTCCCTCTTAGCCCACAGGGAACACTGCTGTAATCACACAAGTGCAGAGTGATTTAAAGGTATTTCCTGTGATTTACAATTACCTGCAGTATTTCAGCAGTGGGAGCTGATAGCTTCTCCCTCTGTTCTCAGATTCCGGTTTGACATTTACTGTTTAACATTAACTGTTTCATTACTTTTGCTGCACACAGTGAGCAACAAATGCTTCAAAACAACATACCATTTGGTCCATCAAATCTACTCCTCCCACAACCCATGGACACTCTCCCCTATCATGGACTCTATCCACCCATTTAGTGTGAGTGTGAGAGTGAGTGTGAGAGAGCTTGAGAGAGGGCGAGAGAGAGCGCGAGAAAGGGCGAGTGCGAGAGTGATTGAGAGAGGTTGCAGTTCCTGTTGACAGTGAATGTAAGATTAAGGTGAGATGCAGGGTCTAGGCCTATGTATGTCGAACAGTTCTCTAATGCAGCCAGCATTATCTAGCCTGGTGTCTATGCTGTATGGGGCAGGCAGCTCGGTATGCAGCACGTTCTCTGACACACAGGCAGCTCACGGTTTGTGCATTTTCAACATTGGCTATTTCCCAACAAAAGCAAGTTTTCCAGTAACAGCCCATCAATCTTGTGTCAGCTAGAACCCTCTGCTCAGGTTCCAGCCAACACCTAACATAGCAGCGGCGACAGCTTGATGCAGTATAGGGATCAGGCAGAGTGTGCAGTTTGCTTCCAATGTTTACCCCCTAACCCCTGGCCATATCACTGACTGAGTCCTGTACGCATGTCGCAGTGTCTGATGCGCTCCCCCACATCCCACTCTCCAAAGCTTTGTTGTCAGTAGTGAAAGGGCCGTTTGCAGACAGAGACCTTCAACCTGTTCCTCATCTTGTTCTGTTTTGACCCTTTGCAACTACAGCCACGATTTTAACCCCCTTGTGCCCCACGCACCCTATTCTCGCTGGTGTAGTGTGTTTGCTTCATGGGTTCTTTGTCTACGAATTCATAGCAAAACATTGCTATTAAGAACTGGTTGAATTAGTCACAAAGGTTTAACAATCACACTACACGCAGTTCATCCACCAGGCTCATAACCACCTGCCTCATAGTGGATCCCCCGAACCCAACTGGCTGGGGTTTTATTGAGTCTTGTAAACATCACATGACTGGCTAAGCCACTCCCAACTCAACAACTCTACCAACCTGTGAGTATACAGCTGGCCTTACACAAACACAAGTTAGATACAGATAAAGCTCCCTCTACACTGTCCCATCAAACACTCCCAGGGCAAGTACAGCATGGGGTTAGATACAGATAAAACTCCCTCTACACTGTCCCATCAAACACTCCCAGGGCAGGTACAGCACGGGGTTAGATACAGAGTAAAGCTCTCTCTACGCTGTCGCATCAAACACTCCCAGGGCAGGTACAGCATGGGGTTAGATATAGAGTAAAGCTCCTGCTATACAACCCATATATGTACTCAACCCCTTACCTCAGGACCATTGTCCCACAATAGTCACCCATATGCCCTGTCCTAGTGCGACAAACAATTTTGCGACAAGTGAGAAGCATTCTGTGCTGTGGTTCCTTGGGTTGAGCCTGAGGCCTACCTCATTTTATAGAGTCAGCAGGAGAGAAGAATTCCATCCCAAGTTGGATTTGATCCCAAGTCCCAGGGGTCCCCCTCTCACGTGGAAAATTAATTTGTAATGCATGATGGCAATAATTAAACTCGGACTATTAGAATATCGGGCTGACGGTATCCATCCTGGATTCACACACTGAAGTTTGGGATTGTGTTTCCATGGTAACGGGCCAGGCCTGTGCTACTGGTGTGAGTGTGAGGAGGCCACAGTCGGATCTGTGTGGATATATTCTGTTGCTCCTTCATCCTGCCAACCCACAGGCAACCGTCACACACTCAGAGCCAGACGTCAGGGTACGGAAGCTGAAGAGTGTCCCCATTGCAGCCCTATCGCCAGGCAATCAGGCAGATTCTCTCTGCAGGTCCCCCCCGAGAGTCTCTCTCTTTGTGGAATTACTGACCCATGTCCCCTTAAACCCTACAATTGTTTTGTGTGGTCTTTTGCTCTTGATCTTTTAATTCTGCCAATCAGGGTTGGTGAGGTCACTGTGTCTGGCCCAACAGTAGTCTCCTCTGCTGCAAAGAATCATGGGCTGCGGCCTAGTCACTGCAGGTGGTAAAGGATCCTCCAAGGACTGTGTTAGAATCATCAGCAGTCTAATACTTATTACATTTAGTTCATAATTAAACTGTAAACTGTCTCATTAATATTCCTTAAGATTAGAAGGATCCATTCAGAGATTAAGTCCACTTGTGACATTAAAATGGGTTAAAAAAGTGTTTTTAAAACAGCCCGGCGGTTGAGAAGCAGGGGCTGGGCACTTTGGGTTGATTTGGAGGAAAGCTGGTGTCTCGGAGAGGGGCAGGCATTGTGTCCACAGGTCGCAGGTCACAGGTCACAGGGTCCCCGCCAGGAGCGGGCTGTGCTCTCCATTGTGCGTGTGCCCCTGGAGTTTGTCGTACAGTGTTTCGGCGAGCAATTCCACCTCCGCGTGCAGGGTTACCTTCTGTTCGAAGCCAGAGAGAGACAGAGGATTAGAACATAAGAAATAGGAACAGGAGTAGGCCACTTGACCCCTCGAACCAGCTCCGCCATTCAATAAGATCATGGCTGATCCGATCTTGTCCTCAGTTCCACTTCCCTGCCCGCTCCCCATAACCCTTGATTCCCTTATCCTTCAAAAATCTGTCTATCTCCGCCTTAAATATATTCAATGACCCAGCCTCATCCCTAGAGGGCGTATCCATGGCAACACGTGGCAGAAATCCAATCATGCAGTCAGAATGTTTATTTTTTAACCCATTACCATCGTTGTCTAATGTTAGCCCTTTTTTCAGCCTTGAGCTTGCTACTGGACTGACGCTATAGGAAGGTTTGGATGAGACATTAAACCAAGGTCCTGTCTCCCCTCTCAGGTGGGTGTTAAAGGTTCCACACCACCAGTTCAAGAGGAACGTTCTCCTCGGTGTCCTGGCCAATATTTATACCTCAACCAACATCACTAAAAAAAAATCAGATTAATGGGCCATTAATAGAGTAAAATCAGAATCTCACAGCACAGGAGGCGGCCATTGGGCCCATTGTGCCTGTGCCAGCTCTGTGAAAGAGCTTCCCAATTAGTCCCACTCCCCCGCTCTTTCCCCGTAGCCCTGCATACGTTTCCCCTTGAAGTATTTATCCAGTTCACCTTTTGAAGGTTATTAATGAATCTGCTTCCACCACCCTTTCAGGCAGTGCCTTCCAGATCACAACCGGCTCAAAAACATTCTCCTTATCTCCCCTCTGATTCGTTTGCCAATTATCGTCAATCTGAGTCCCTCTGGTTACCGACCCCCTCTTGCCACTGGAAACTGTTTCTCCTGATTTACTCTGTCAACATTCCTCTCACTGTAGGTTGTGGGATGTTACTGACACAGCCACTCATGCCAGTGATTGCCTTTCAACAAGGAACTTGCAATCAGTACACATAACTGTAAAGGAAAGAAAGACATGCATTGGTATAGCGTCTTTCACAGCCTCATGACGTCCCAAAGCACTTTACAGCCAATGAGGTGTAGGCACTGTCGTATTGTAGGAAACGCGGCAGCCAATTTGCATGCAGCAAGCTCCCACACACAGCAATGAGGTGAATGACCTGATAATCTGTTTTAAGAACATAAGAATTAGGAACGGGAGTAGGCCATTCGGCCCCTCGAGCCTGCTCCGTCATTCAATGAGATCATGACTGATCTTATACCTGAACTCCACTTTCCCACCTGTCCCCATATCCCTTGATTCCCTTAATATCCCAAAATCTAGCGATCTGTGGCTTGAATATACTCAACGACTGAGCCTCCACAGCCCTCTGGAGTAGAGAATTCCAAAGATTCACCCCCTCCGAGTGAAGAAGTTTCTCCTTATCTCAGTCCTAAATGGCCAACCCCTTATTCTGAGACTGACCCCTGGTTCTAGACTCCCCAGCCCGGGGGAAACATCCTCCCTGCATCTACCCTGTCAAGCCCTGTAAGAATGTTGTATGTTTCAATGAGATCACCTCTCATTCTTCTAAACTCTAGAGAATATCGGCCTAGTCTGCTCAATCTCTCCTCATTGGACAATCTTCCCATCCCAGGAATCAGTCTGGTGAGCCTTCAGGTATTGGTTGAGGGCTAAATATTGGCCAGGACACCAGGGATAACGCCCCTGCTGTTCTTTGGAAAAATGCCATTCGATCTTTTACATCCACCTGAGAGGGCAGGTTTAACGTCTCATCCGAAAGACGGCACCTCCGACAGTGCAGCACTCGCTCAGCACTGCACTGGGAGTTTTGACCTGGATTATTGGTTCAAGTCTCTGGAATGGGACTTGAACCCACAACCTACAGACTGAGAGGCGAGAGTGCTCCCCACTGAGTATTAGTGAAAGGGAGTCAGGAAGTCCATGAAATGTGGAGCAAGGTCAGTTGGGGTGTGGTTGGACTGTGTCTAGCCAACATGATCCTGGCCCGAGTCATCACAGGTCCCTTTGCCCTGTTTATGTGGCCACTCTCAAGCACAGCCTGGGGCTGTGTTCACAGCTATTTATTTGCTGGTGAACTAGTCTCAGGCCAGATCGACTCAGACTCTCTGTGAGGACCGACTGCTGGTGACCAGATTCACACGGCACAGCCCAACCTGCATCCATGTGATTACTGACACAACACCAGAGCCATCCACCCCTTAAAGATGCAGGACACGACCCAACTGTCACACTCGCAGCCCAACTTCATTGTAACATTAATGGGAGGGATTGGGCAAGGTTAACTGGGTCTCCATTTTAAAGTACTACCTTCTGTCCTTAAAATTATATAACAATTTGCATTTATATAGCGCCTTTAACGTAGTAAAATATCATAAGGTGCTTCACAGGAATGTTATCAGACAAAATGTGACAGCGAGCTAAAGAATGAGATATTAGGACAGATGACCAAAAACTTGGTCAAAGAGATCAGGAGGATCTTAAAGGAGGAGGGAGAGGTAGAGAGACAGAGAGGTTTAGGGAGGGAACTCCAGAACTTAGGGCCTAGGCACGGCCGCCAATGATTGGACGAAGGAAGTGGGGGATGTACAAGAGGTCAGAGTTGGAGGAACGCAGAGGTCTCCGAGGGTTGTAGGGGCTGGAGGAGGTTAGAGAGAACTCAGAGGGGTGTAGGGCTGAAGGAGGTTACAGAGATAGGGAGGAGTGAGGCTATGGAGGGATTTGAACATGAGAATTTATAATTAAATAGCAAAACTTATGGCAATTTGGGAAGCAGAGGGGTAGAATTGATTGGACCACAGGAGTTCTGCACAATACAGGTTGAGGAGCTGGGAGATGGCAAATTGAGGCACTACAGCACTGCCACTGGCAGAAGGGTGCAATTACAGTGTGACAAGATTACATAGGGTGTCCCCAGTACAAATGTGGACATTGGACTTTATAATGGGAAAAGGTTGGCACAAGAATTGTCACAACAGGTTTTGCAGACAGTCATAAGATTTTTAACATAGTTTCCAAAAATATATAGGCCGAGAGAGGCTCTGTGGAACATCCAGTGGGAACGTGCTGTAATATTGGAAAGAACAAATGAAATTCCAAGTCAGAATGTGGAATACCAAAGAGCTATAATAACAATATGCCGGCTAAGACCTCGGGCCTTCCGGAGGATTGTTCATAGGCTGTGCCAGGCCAAAGTGATCCCAGCCCAGCTCAGCCCAGACCTTTCCCACCGTTCCTGTGAACACTCCCAGCTACAGTCTGCTGCTGTTCTGACACACAAACCTCTTCCTCACTTGTGTGGAGACCATAAAAGTAGAGTTAGTGGCCATATTGATGAGACCGTCAAAAACCCACCGGGGTTTCAGGGCACAAGTTCGGTTGAGCTTTGCCTATGTACATCATCACCAATTTAACCCACACTCGGCGAGACTCACCTGAAAATCTCGGATGTAAGTCAGGAAGAAACTGAGAAAGGAGAAGGCGAGGGACCATTCAGACGCCGTACTGACCATGTGCAGCGTGTAACCCTGCCAAAAACAGGAGGCCAACAATTAGCATCAATACATCTAACCCCGGAATCCATCGTCTCAGTCCAGACTCGCGGTCCACGGCATTAAATCCACACCAGCCAACACAGTCTAGGTACGTGAATTGTTCTCGGCAACACATCAAGAATCGCTAGTCACATTCACAGTGGGAACAATGGCGTCACATTCGATGTACGGGCAAACACGCAGGATAGGTAGGAAAAAACCAGCAGGTCCATCAAACCTGCCTATGCTCAAGATATTTGGAGCATCGTGACCAGATGCATTCTGAATGGGCCTCCTCCTGTTCCTATGTAACAGGCTCGAGGGGCTGAATGGCCTCCTCCTGTTCCTATGTAACAGGCTCGAGGGGCTGAATGGCCTCCTCCTGTTCCTATGTAACAGGCTCGAGGGGTTGAATGGCCTCCTCCTGTTACTGTGTAATAGGCTCGAGGAGCTGAATGGCCTCCTCCTGTTCCTATGTAACAGGCTCGAGGAGCTGAATGGCCTCCTCCTGTTCCTATGTAACAGGCTCGAGGGGCTGAATGGCCTCCTCCTGTTACTGTGTAATAGGCTCGAGGAGCTGAATGGCCTCCTCCTGTTCCTATGTAACAGGCTCAAGGGGCTGAATGGCCTCCTCCTGTTCCTATGCAACGGGCTCAAGGGGCTGAATGGCCTCCTCCTGCTCCTATGTAACAGGCTCAAGGGGCTGAATGGCCGTCTCCTGTTCCTATGTAACAGGCTCGAGGGGCTGAATGGCCTATTTCCCAGGCTGTGTTCCTGGTCTCCCGGGCCCTGCTCCTTGCTTCCTGGACTCTGTTCCTAGTTCTCGAGTTCCGTTCCTGGTTTTCCATGCTCTGTTCCTGATTACTCTTTATCTCCATACCTTTTGCACCTCCGTCCTCTCTCCCCTGATGCTGATAACTGTTAGGGAATGTTACGAGGCCACACCCCTTTTGGCCCCTGGCATCACACAGCACTTACTCTGAAATCCCCCATGATACCCGACATGGGCTCCTGTGTGTGAGGGGAGGGGATGCCCCGTGCAGCCGTGCTAATCCATTACATTTACCCTATTCTGGGGTACAATCCAGGGGCAGCCAGCTACTCACATTTGAATCATTAGAGTGAGCTTTGGCAGGATATTGAACCATGGGAGCCATCACAGGTAGTCAATGTCTGTCCTCACCTGGTGTGGGAGCAGGACAAGAGCTGTACGTCACTCTCAGATAATGTGGAACATTGGGTGGGAGTCAAATGATCTGTCCTTCAAAACTCATCACTTTTTCTACACCTGGACACCCAAACCTGGAGCTGGGTTTGAGGCTGTGGATTGAACAGTAAGCGGCTGTAAAGACTGCCCTGTATTTCTTCGAGCTGCTCTCTTTCGGACGGTAAACAAGGCTGTGGCCAGCAAGGTCCCCATGATCAGCCGTGAGTCCGATACATGGTTTGAGTCTCAGGAGATTGAGAATGACCATCAGCAGCGAAGGGAAGGGTTGGACAGGGACAGGCTGAGCAGGCCACTGGTGGGCAGGACAGATTTGCTTTTACACAGCACTTTTCATGGGCTCAGGACATCGCAAAGCATTTCACAGCCAATTAAGCTCTTCTGAAATGTAGTCACTGCTGTAATGAAGGAAATGCGGCAACCAATTTACACACAACAAGCTCCCACAAACAGCAGCGAGAAACGACCAGATAATCTGTTTTGTTATGTTGATTGAGGGATAAATATTGGCCCAGGACATCGGGGATAACTCCCCTGCTCTTCTTTGAAATAGTGCCATGGGATCTTTTACGTTCACCTGAGAGGGCAGACGGGGCCTTGGTTTAACGTCTCATCTGAAAGACAGCACCTCCGACAGTGCGGTGCTCCCTCAGCACTGTACTGGAGTGTCAGCCTAGAGTGGGACTTGAACCCACAACCTTCTGACTCCGAGACGAGAGTGCTGCCCACTGAGAGGATTCATCTGTTCTCGAGGGCTACCCACAGAAAGAGGACCACAGGACAATACATAACGTCCAACGTTTAGTAAAAAAACAAAGTAACCAATTATCATTTACACTTTTTGATAAATTGTCCTGCCCAAAGTGATGGATCCCAACTCTAAGACTGGAACATTCTGATATTAGCACTTAACACTGGCATTAAGCACTCCCAGGTTAGGTATAGGCGATAGTTGAAGTATAAAGCATCACTTTATTCTGCTCCAACGACGTCAGATAGCAGCCCTCCTGAACCTGTGCCGATTTCCCTCTCTAACACATGGCTCCTCCTGGCAATTTAGTACCAACCTATGAAAATCAGGGTAGATTTGTGCCTGAAACCAGCATCCATGTTTAACTGGATTGATGGATTTTTCTCAGGGTCTGACAGTCACACAAACCCATCTGGTAAGCTTAAGAATCTCTGAAGCAAACTACTGAGAAGCCCAGGAGAGAAGGGTTTCCACCTGCCTGATACACCCTACTAACCGCAGCCCAAGAGTTCAGTGCAAGTTAGTATAGGATCGTAGCAGCGATTTGAGGGGAGGTGTTTCCACAGATGACCCTGGATCACAATGTTTAACAATGTCAGCCGTGGCTCAGTGGGCAGCACTCTAGCCTCTGAGTCAGAAGGTTGTGGGTTCAAGTCCCACTCCAGGGACTTGAGCGCATAAATCTAGACTGACACTCCCAGTGCAGTGCTGAGGGAGCGCCGCACTGTCGGAGGTACCGTCTAAACCGAGGCCCCGTCTGCTCTCTAAAGTGGATGTAAAAGATCCCACGGCACTATTTCGAAGAAAATCAGGGGAGTTCTGCCTGGTGCCCTGGCCAATATTTATCTCTCTGTCAACATAACAAAAAAAACAGATTATCTGGTCATTATCACGTTGCTGTTTGTGGGAGCTTGCTTGTGCGCAAATTGGCTGCCGTGTTTCCTACATTGCAACAGTGACTACACTCCAAAAGTACTTGATTGGCTGTAAAGCATTTTGAGACATCCGGTGGTTGTGAAAGGCGCTATATAAATGCAAGTCTTTCTTTTCCCACAGCCACCCGTGAAATGGGGATTTTTATTTCCTTCCCCCCTCGGCACTGAAGAATTTGTGGTGCCCATGGAAATAGGTCTCAGCAGGGGAGGGGTGGGATTAATGATTCCAAGTGTGTAACTTTTACATGTGTGACACAGGCAGTGTAGGATGGAAGCTGGGCGGATTGAGTCAATCGCTTACCTTGTCTGTAGGTTTCCAGTGCAGCTTCATTGCCATCTCAATGGTTGGGATCGAGGTGTAGAGTGTCACAGAGGAGATAAACACTGGACAGGAGGGAGTCAAGGAAATGATGTGCAGCAAAGCAGAGATGTTATACACCTTAAACCGGCACTGGCTAACGGCACTCAGCTACGGTGAACGACCACATTTTAATGGCATTAGACACTCCGCGGATGAGTGGAGAACCCGACTGGATTATAAGAACATCGGAAATTTGGCCCCTCGAACCTGCTCCGTCATTCAATAAGATCATGGCTGATCTGATCCTGGCCCCAACTCCACTTCCCCGCCCGCTCCCCATTGAGTTGTGTCCAATTGGGGCGACTCTCTAAAATATTGATCAGCAGAGTTTTCTGGGTAGATGTCATTTGGAGAGAGCGAGGAGAGGAGAGAGAGAGAGATAGAGCCAAGAGAGAGAAATACAGAGCTAAACAGAGACAGGGCGGGAGAGCGGAATAGAGAGCGAGTGAGTACACAGACAGGGAGAGAGATAGGGTGAATTCCATGTCTCAAGCCTGCATTTAGGAATCAACCTGTTCGCTTGTCTCACTTCATGTAGAGAGTGAGGATATAACAAAGTGAGTAAAAGTTGTAATATGAAGCTTATTATCGGATCAGGGTTTCACTATACCGAGAATGTCCAATTTCAGCTTATTTCAAATATCCCTAATTTCCTGATTGTCCATTTCCCTGCTGATGGAGTGCTGCAGAATTTAACAGCCATGATGTTAATGGGAGTATGTGTGCATTCTCAGGACCCTAGCACACGCCAAGCATTGGTACATCCAATGAACAGATTCTACACTCAATGAAAGGGACTGGAAGAGTTGGTCCCCAGGTACAATCTCCCCCAATCAGACACTCCGACAGTCCCCAGGTACAATCTCCCCCAATCAGACACTCCGACCGTCCCCGGGTACAATTTCCCCCAATCAGACACTCCGACAGTCCCCGGGTACAATCTCCCCTAATTTGACACTCTTCCTGACCCTGGGGGAATCTCTCCTGAAGGGACATTCCTGTTGTTCCTGGAAGAGTCTATCCTGATGGGACACACCTGTTGTTCCTGGGGGAGCCTCTCCTGATTGGACACTCCTGTTGTTCCCAGGGAGTCTATCCCAATGGGACAGTCCAACACATTGATATGGTGGTGAAGGATACTGCTGACGATGCTGCCTGCACACCATATTAAGAGAACGCAGCGGATCCAGAAGATTCCTATTCCGTGGATGTGTGGCTGCATCTTGTACGATAAAATGGTATGGACCAGGAGGTAGATGATTCCCATGCCGAAGGTCAGCACAGCACCAATGACGTGGACTTGAATTAACGTGGTTTTCTAAGGGGAAAAAACAGAATAACAAAATGACAAAGTGAGACTTAGGGCCTGACACATGCCTTATGTCGCAGAATAAACACATTCAAACTACAATAGTCTCACACACAATCGCTGGGCTGTGCAATGGATTCATCTATTTAACGTTCTGCTGTTTCAGAGTTCTCAGAAACTGTGGTTCTGCTCACCATGCGCTTGATGTGATACGGCATGGTGGGACTGACTGAAACATGTGACCGCTTTACTGACTGAACCATGTGACCCCTCTTATGTTTAGAATAACTCCACAAGACGGAGTACTGTGAGCTTAAACTGATGTGACCTTGGTCTCTTTAATTAAACTCCAGAGTGCCAAAGCAGCATGGCAGACAACATTTTATACTCGCTTGCATGAGGTGTGCAGGTGACCCTTGAGCCTCCAACAGGTGCACCTTCTGGTGGCAAGTCTTAAACAGTTATAATGTTTACATACATAACATCACCCCTCCACCCCCCCACAAGTTATTTACAAGTTGAGGCGGTCCGGGGCCCTTCGCTCCCAGGTTGAACGCCCGAGTTCGAACCCTGGCATGTCGGGCCATTGCTGCACTACGGCACGGCTGGTCTGACCAGACTGTTGGGCATAGTGGGTTCATCCTCTTGATTGACAGCGAGGCCGATTGCTGGTTGGGTGTGTGTTGGTGGATCGATGATGGTGATGCCCTCTTCAAGTTGTTCCTGGTTGTCAGTGAATCGCAGTTTGGTCTGATCCAAATGCTTTCTGCACGTTTGTCCATTACATAGTTTGACAATAAACACTCTATTCCCCTCCTTGGCCAAGACAGTGCCAGCAACCCATTTGGGACCATGACCGTAATTAAGGACAAACACAGGGTTGCATACATCAATGTCACGCGATACAGCCACGCAATCGTGGTACATGTTTTGCCGGTGACGCCGGGTTTCCACATGATCATTAAGATCTGGTGGACTAAAGAGAGCCTGATTTTGAGTGCTCTCTTCATTAACAATTCCGCTGGGGGAACCCCGGTAAGCGAGTGGGTCGCGTCCGGTAGCTGAGCAGAACCCAAGATAAACGGGTTTGCAGGGAGCCACCCGTCACGCTTTTCAAGCTCTGCTTGATAATTTGGCCTGCCCATTCCGCTTGACCGCTAGATGCGGGCTTAAATGGGACAGACCTGACATGATTAATGGCATTGCGGGTCATAAACTCGTTGAATTCCAAGCTGGTGAAACACGGTCCATTATCACTGACAAGGACGTCGGGCAAGCCATGGGTGGCGAACATAGCCCGGAGGCTTTCAATAGTGGCAATGGACATGCAGGATGACATCATTAGACATTCAATCCATTTAGAGTAAGTGTCCACTACTACTAAGAACATCTTTCGTAGAAGGAGGCCAGCGAAATCTATGTGGATCCTGGACCACGGTTTGGAGGGCCATGACCACAGACTCAGTGGGGCCTCCCTTGGTGCATTGCTCAACTGTGAGCAAGTGTTACATTGGTGTATGCATGACTCCAAATCCAAGTCAATGCCGGGCCACCAAACGTGTGACCTGACGATAGCCTTCATCATGACTATGCCTGGGTGGGTACTGTGTAGGTTGCGTATAAACGTTTTCCTGCTTTTTTTTGGCAAAACCACAGGATTACCCCAAAAGTGACAATCCGACTGGATGGACATTTCATCTTTACGTCGGTGAAACAGCTTAATTTCATCTTGCATTTCCCCAGGAACGGCCGACCAACTCCCATTGAGGACACAACTTTTTACAAGTGATAGCACAGGGTCCTGGCTGGTCCAGGTCCTGATCTGGCGAGCCGTGACGGGTGATCCCTCGCTCTCAAAAACATCCATGACCAGAAGCAATGCTGAGGGTTGCGCCATTTCCACCTCGGTGGTGGGCAATGGTAGCCGACTGAGGGCATCAGCACAGTTCTCCGTGCCTGGTCTGTGGCGGATAACAGAGTCATAAGCGGACAATGTTAGATGCGGGACGAAGCATTGGTGTTTATACCTTTGCTTTCTGAAAACAGTAAAATGAGCGGTTGGTGGTCGGTTTCAAGCTCGAACCAAATAGGTATTGGTGCATTTTCTTAACTCCGTATATGCATGCTAATGCCTCTTTCTCGACCATACTGTAGGCTCTTTCAGCCTTAAACAGATTTCTAGACGCATATGCAACTGGTTGCAGTTTTCCCAACCCATTGGTTTGCTGTAATACACACCCGACCCTGTACGAAGATGCATCACAAGCTAGCACAAAGCAGGTTTCTGGCCTCCTCAGAGGCTGTCTCTTGAGATTTACCCCAAACCCAGTCATCACCCTTACGTAGCAACATGTGCAATGGTTCCAGCAAAGTGCTCAACCCGGGTAGAAAGTTCCCAAAAAGTTGAGTCATCCCAGGAACGAATGCAGCTCCGTCACATTCTGTGGTCTGAGTGCGTTCTTGATGGCCTCCGTCTTAGAGTCCGCGGGTCTGATGCCGTCCTACGCAATCTTTCTCCCCAAAAATTCGACCTCTGGTGCCAGGAAAACATACTTGGAGCATTTCAGCCTGAGTCCCACTCTGTCTAGTCGACTTAGAACCTCTTCCAGGTTGTGCAGGTGTTCGATGGTGTCACGACCGCTGATCAGGATGCCGTCTCAAAACACAATGGTACGCGGAACCGATTTCAGCAGACTTTCCATGTTCCTCTGGAAAATGGCAGCAGCCGAGCGAATCTCAAAAGGGCACCTGTGGTATATAAACAGTTCTTTGTGCGTGTTGATACACGTCAATCTTTTCGAAGATTCAGCCAGCTCCTGTGTCATGTAAGTGGAGGTTAGATCCAATTTGGTGAACGACTTTCCCCCCCCCACTAACATTGCGAACAGGTCATCCGCCTTGGGTAGTGGATACTGGTCTTGTAATGAGACTCGGTTGATCGTTACCTTGTAGTCTCCGCAGATTCTGACTATGCCATCGCTTTTCAACACCGGGACAATTGGGCTGGCCCACTCGTTGAACTCAACTGGCGATATGATTCCCTCTCATTGAAGTCTGTCCAGTTCGATCTCAACTTTCTCCCTCATCATATATGGAACCGCTCAAGCCATGTGATGAACAAGCCGTGCATCAGGGACTAGATTGATCTGCACCTTGGCACCTGTGAAGTTGCCGATGCCTGGTTCAAATACCGACAGAAATTTGCTCAACACTTGAGCGCACGAGGCGTCATCCACCGAAGATAGTGCTTTGATATCATCCCAGTTCCATCGAATCTTTCCTAGCCAGCTTCTGCCGAACAGCGTTGGGCCATCGCCTGGTACAATCCATAGTGAAAAGTCATGCACAGCTCCATCATACGATACCTTCACTGCCGTACTGCCAATGACTGGTATGAGCTCTTTGGTGTAAGTATGCAGCTTTGTATAAATCGGGCTCAGTTTGGGCCTTTTGCCTTGTTACCCCACAGTTTCTCAAAAGCCTTCTGGCTCATAATTGACTGACTCACCCTCGTGTCCAACTCCATGGAAACTGAAATGCCATTTAATTTGACTTTCAAGCATTATAGGAGGGCTCTTGGTGGTGAAGGTGTGTACCCCATACACTTCTTCCTCGGCCTCAGGTTGAGTTGCCTCTCTTACTCATTCTGCATGATCCACTTCGGATCGACCATCTTCTGCCGACTCTGCCACGTGGTGAGTCACAGCACATCTGCACATTCGCTGGAGGTGCCCCATTATTTCGCAGCCTTTGCACATGTAGTGCTTGAATCGACATTGATGGGCTCTATGATTACCCCCGCAGCGCCAACATGGTGTTAATGGATTCGCATTCATGCCCCACGGCGGACTCATAGGTCTTGCAGCTGCAGACGTGTAGGCCCTGCCATGTACAATTCTGCCTGTTAATGGCATTATTTTATGCACAGTACTTGCCAGTGAGCTTCGATGCTGAGAAGATATCAGTTTAGTATTATTGTCATGGACATGAAAGCCTGGGCTATCGTGATGGCCTTGTTCAGGTCTGGGGATTTGGCAGACAGCAGCTTGCGAAGAATGACCTCGTGGCCGATTCCAAGCACGAAAAAGTCCCACAGCATTTCCCCCAAATATCCAGCAAAATCGCAAGGTTCCTCAAGGCATTTTAGGTCGGCGACATAACTTGCCAAGTCCTGGCCCACGGAGCGATGGTGCGTATAGAAGCGATACCTGGCCATTACGATGCTCTCCTTCAGCTTGCGGTGTTCCCGAACCAGCGTACACAACTCTGCATATGTCTTTTCCATTGGTTTCGTCGGTGCTAGCAGATGCTGGATGAGGCCATATGTTGTAGACCCACAAACGGTGAGGAGAATCGCCCTGCGCTTGATCGCTTTATCGTCCGCATCCAGCTCGTTGGCCATGAAGTACTGGTCGAGATGTTCAATGAAGGCTTCCCAATCATCACCCTCTACAAATCGCTCAAGAATACCAACGGCAGCCATAACCGTGTGAAAGTTCGTGATCTGTTACTCGTCGCCAATTGTTATGTTTAGAATAACTCCACAAGACTGAATACTGTAAGCTTAAACTGACGTGACCTTAGTCTCCTTACTAAAACTCCAGAGTACCAAAGCAGCATGTAAGGCAATGTTTTATACTCACTAGCATGAGGTGTGCTGGTGACCCTTGGGCCTCCAACAGGTGCGCCCTCTGGTGGAAAGTCTTACACAGTTATAATGTTTACATTCAAAACACCCTCTACTGATTGAACCATGTGACCCCTCTACTGACTGAACCATATGACCCCACTACTGACTGAACCATGTGACCCCACTGACTGAACCATGTGACCCACCTCTATTCCGAGGTCACCAAATGCTCTTCACTTGCACCTTTGGCAAATTAATCACAACATTTGTATTTTCAGGCAGATAGTTAGGAAATCTTGGCAATAGAGTGGGAATCGTCAGCAAGCCACACCTGTGACTCTCATTATCGGTAACATGACATGCAGTAATGTCTATTCCAGTCCAGTGATGGAGTATTGTAACCTAATCTGGACTCAGTATATTCCATAACCATGCACATAAGTGTCAGAAATCTAACTTTTTGCCAGGAACTCAAAACATACTGGAGCCTCACCTCACTTCACCTCCCATTCCTGTATCAGTCCAAAGATTGGTCGCAGTATATTAACAGTGAAGCTTCACAGGTCACTACCATTGCTTGCAGAACCTGCTGCTAATATCAGCATCTGGGGCTTTCTCCTTACAAACAAAAACTTATACTTGAAGGTTTTTTTAAATTCGTTCATAGGATGTGGGCGTCTCTGGCAAGGCCAGCAATTATTGCCCATCCCTAATTGCCCTTGAGAAGGTGGTGGTGAGCCGTCTTTTTAGAACATAAGAACATAAGAAATAGGAGCAGGAGTCGGCCATTTAGCCCCTCGAGCCTGCTCCTCCATTCAATAAGATCATGGCCGATCTGATCATGGACTCAGCTCCACTTCCCTGCCCGCTCCCCATCACCCTTTATTCCCTTATCGCTCAAAGATCTGTCTATCTCTGCCTTAAATATATTCAATGACCCAGCCTCCACAGCTCTCTGGGGCAGAGAATTCCACAGATTTACAACCCTCAGAGAAGAACTTTCTCATCTCAGTTTTAAATGGATGGCCCCTTATTTTAAGACTATGACCCCTAGTTTGTTTCCTCATGAGTGGAAATATCCTCCCTGCATCCACCTTGTCGAGCCCTCTCATTATCTTACATGTTTCAATTAGATCACCTCTCATTCTTCTGAACTCCAATGAGTATAGGCCCAACCTACACAACCTATCTTCATAAGTCAACCCCTTCATCTCCGGAATCAACCTCGTGAACCTTCTCTGAACAGCCTCCAATGTAAGTATATCCTTCCTTAAATACGGAGACCAAAACTGTACGCAGTACTCCAGGTGTGGACTCATCAATACCCTGTACAGTTGAAACAGGACTTCTCTGCTTTTATACTCTATCCCCCTTGCAATAAAGGCCAACATTTTGAACCGCTACAGTCCGTGTGGTGAAGGTACTCCCATAGTGCTGTTAGGGAGTTCCAGGTTTTCATCCAGTGACGATGGAGGAACGGCAATCTACTTCCAAATCAGGATGGTGTGTGACTTGGAGGGGAATTGGAGGTGATGGTGTTCCCATGCATCTGTTTCCATTGTCCTAAGTGGTAGCGGTCACGGGTTTGGGGGGTGCTGCCGAAGAAGCTTTGGCGAGTTGCAGCAGTGCATCTTGTAGATGGTACACACTGCAGCCACGGTGTGCCAGTGGTGGAGGGAGTGAATGTTGAAGGTGGTGGATGGGGTGCCGATCAAACGGGCTGCTTTGTCCTGGATGTGTTGAGCTTCTTGAGTGTTGTTGGAACTGCACTCATCCAGGCAAGTGGAGAGTATTCCATTACAGTCCTGACTTGTGCCTTGTAGATGGTGGAAAGGCTTTGGGGAGTCAGGAAGTGAGACACTCGCCACAGAATACCCAGCCTCTGACCTGCTCTTGTTGCCACAGTATTTATGTGGCTGGTCCAGTTAAGTTTCTGGTCAATGGTAACCTCCCCAGGATGTTGATGGGGGATTCGGCGATTGTAATGCCTTTGAATGTCAAGGGACGGTGGTTAGACTCACGCTTGTTGGAGATAGTCATTGCCTGGCACTTATGTGGTGCGAATGTTACTTGCCACATCAGCCTGAATGCTTTCCAGGTCTTGCTGCATGCAGGCATGGATCGTTTCATTATCTGAGGAGTTGTGGATGGCACTGAGCACTGTGCAGTCATCAGCGAACATCCCCACTTCTGGTCTCATGATGGAGGGAAGGTCATTGATGAAGCAGCTGAAGATGGTTGGGCCTAGGACACTGCCCTGAGGAACTCCTGCAGCGATGTCCTGGGGCTGTGATGATTAACCTCCAACCACCACAACCATCTTCCTTTGTGCTAGGGGGGTTTGACTCCAGCCAGTGGAGAGTTTTCCCCTGATTCCCATAGATTTCTGTTTTACTAGGGCTCCTTGGGGCCATACTCGGTCAAATGCTGCCTTGATGTCAAGGGCAGTCACTCTTACCTCACCTTTGGAATTCAGTTCTTTTGTCCATGTTTGGACCAAGGCTGTAATGAGGTCTGGAGCCGAATGGTCCTGGCGGAACCCAAACTGTGCATCAGTGAGCAGGTTATTGGTGAGTAAATGACGCTTGACGACATTGTTGATGACACCTTCCATCACTTTGCTGATGATTGAGAGTAGATTGATGGGGCAGTAAGTTGCCAGACTGGATTTGTCCTGCTTTTTGTGAACAGGACATACTTGGGCAGTTTTCCACATTGTCGGGTAGATGCCAGTGTTGTAGCTGTACTAGAACAGCTAGGCTAGAGATGCGGCTGGTTCTGGAGCACAAGTCTTCAGCACGACAGAAGGGATATTTTCAGCGCCCATAGCCTTTGCTGTATCCAGTGCGCTCAACCGTTTCTTGATATCACATGGAGTGAATCGAATTGGCTGAAGACTGGTTACGGTGATGCTGGGGACCTCAGAATGAGGCCGAGATGGATCATCCACTAGGCACTTCTGGCTGCGGATGGCTGCAAACACTTTAGCCTTGTCTTTTAAACTTATGTGCTGGGCTCTGCCATCATTGAGGATGGGGATATTCATGGAGCCTCCTCCTCCCATTAGTTAATTAATTGTCCACCACCATTCATGACTGGATGTAGCAGGACTGCATTTTAGCGTGCATGTAGTCGTGTGTTGCAGCCTCCCCAGGTTGGCACCCCATTTTTAGGTGCACCTGGTGCTGCTCCTGGCATGCTCTTCTACACTCCTTGTTGATTCAGGGTTGATCCCCTGGCTTGATGGATACGCCGGCCCATGAGGTTATGGATTGTGGTGGATACAATGCTGCTGCTGGTGATGACTGACAGCTCCTCATGGATGCCCAGTTTTGGGCTGCTAGATCTGGTCTGAATCTATCCCATTTCTCTTCTCTTATTCTTAGGCAGTCCCTCGGAGTCGAGGACATCACTAAAACAGATTCTGTGGTCATTATCTCATTGTTGTTTGTGGAACCTTGCTGTGTGCAAATTGGCTGCCGTGTTTCCCACATTACAACAGTGACTACACTCAAAGTACTTCATTGGCTGTAAAGCATTTTGGGACGTCCTGTTTCACGATCTCAGGCCATCCCAAAGCACTTTACAGCCAATGAAGTCCTTTCAAGTATCATCATCATAGGCAGTCCCTCAAAATCGAGACTTGTTTCCACTCAAAGTTCTTAGGTGACTGTACAGTCCAATACGGGAATTACAGTCTCTGTCACAGGTGGGACAGACAGTGGTTGAGGGAAGGGGTGGGTTGGGAGTCTGGTTTGCCACACTCTCCTTCCGTTGCCTGTGCTTGTTTCCTGCATGCTCTCGTTGATGAGATTCGAGGTGCTGAGCATCCTCCCGGATGCTCTTCCTCCACTTAGAGCAGTCTTTGGCCAGGGACTCCCAGGTGTCGGTGGGGATGTTGCACTTTATCAAGGAGGCTTTGAGGGTGTCCTTCAAACGTTTCCTCTGCCCACCTGGGGTTCGTCTGCCGTGTAAGAGTTCCGAATAGAGCGCTTGCTTTGGGAGTCTTGTGCCCCCAAAAGTTCGTCGCCATCCTCTGCCTGCTCCACGACGGCATGCAGGCCGTGATCCTGACCAACGGATCCACCACAGACGCAATCCATGTCCGAACCGGGGTCATTGCGTCAAGCCTCTTCTCGATCTTCCTCGCTGCAATGCTCCACCTCACACTCAACAAGCTCCCCGCTGGAGTGGAACTAAACTATAGAACCAGTGGGAACCTGTTCAACCTTCGTTGCCTCTAGGCCGGATCCAAGAACGTCCCATCCTCTGTCGTCGAACTACAGTACGCAGACGATGCTTGCGTCTGCGCACATTCAGAAGATGAACTCCAAGCCATCGTCAGCATCTTCACCGAGGCGTACAAAAGCAGGGGCCTTACACTAAACATCCGTAAGACAAAGGTCCTCCACCAACCTGACCCCGCCACACAGCACTGCCGCACAGTCATCAAGATCCACGGCGCGGCCTTGGACAACGTGGACCACTTGCCATACCTTGGGAGCCTATTATCAGCAAGGGCAGACATTGATGATGAGGTTCAACACCGCCTCCAGTGCGCCAGCGCAGCCTTCGGCCGCTTGAGGAAGAGAGCGTTCGAAGATCAGGCCCTCAAATCTGGCACCAAGCTTATGGTCTACAGGGCTGCAGTGATACCCGCCCTCCTGTATGGCTCAGAGATGTGGACCATATACAGTAGACACCTCAAATCACTGGAGAAATACCACCAACGATGTCTCTGCAAGATCCTGCAAAACCCCTGGGAGGACAGACGCACTAACGTCAGTGTTCTCGATGAGGCCAACATCCCCAGCACTGAAGCACTGACCACACTCAACCAGTTCCGTTGGGTGGGCCACATTGTCCGCATGCTTTCAAGTATAATCACTGTTGTAATGTTGGAAACACAACAGTTAATTTGTGCACAAGAAGATCCCACGGACAGCAATGAGATAAATGACCGGATAATATAATTTTGGTGATGTTGGTTGAGGGATATATGTTGGCCAGGACACTGGGAAGAACTCCCCTGTTTTTCTTTAAAATAGTGCCGTGGGATCTTTTACATCCACCTGAGCAAGCAGACTGATCCTCGGTTTAACGCCTCATCCGAAAGACGGCACCTCCGACTGTGCAGCACTCCCTCAGCAAAGAACTGGAGTGTCAGCCTGGATTATGTGCTCACGTCTCAGAAGATACTATTTATTTTGCTATTGACTAGTTTGATTAATGATTTAGCTGTAGGTGTTGAGGGAGTGATCGGCGAGTTTGTGGACCATACCAAGCTATCTGCAAGAGTCAGGACTGTAGAGGATGCTCAGGCTACTGCAAGCAGGTCTTGATGTGTTGGAAGAAAGGGTTGTGTTTGGTAAATGATGTTTAAGTTGGATAAGTGTAATGTTTGCACATGGGCAGGTCACATAATTACACCCTACGGGGAACAGAATTACAAACAGTGATGAAAGAAAGAGATTTGAGTGTTCAGAGTGTTTCACTTTCTAAAGGGTCATGACCAATGCTATGAAGCTGTAGCTAAATCAAACCAGGTTCTAGGTTGTATTCATTGGACAATTCATTATAAAACAAAACAACAATGTTGTCCTAGGTTAGGTTTCAGTTAGAATACTGAGTTCCCTCAGGGTAGGAGGAGGAGCACAAGATGAATTCCCAGTTTAAAACACCTTAGTTACCCAGACAGGCTCAAAGAACTGCATCTTTATACTTCAGAGCACAGGCACGGGCAATTTGATAGAGGTTTATAAAATAATGAACTAGATTGTATTTATGTAGACCTGGTATTTCAACCGGATAGGTTAGGGAGGATTATTAGTCATGCTTACAAGTTAGGTAAGGGCGGAACTAGGTTAGGCGTCAGGAGGTGATTCTTTAATCAGACAATAGTGTACCTGTGGAACATGTAGCGGATGCAGAGTCACTCAATTCTTTCTCTTGAGAGCTGGACCTGTTTCTGACTGGGTGGAGATCACATCTTACAAGAAATAGGTGTCCTGTGACCTAAATCATGGCCAATGTGATCTCCTAGACTAGATTTGATTGCCTAAAAGAGTTGGAGAGGAAATTTCCGGATTTTATTCCCTAATTGGCCTGAGTTTTTATCTGTTTTTTTTGCCTATTCCAGGAGATTACACAGTATTGCCAGGTATTTACAGCACAGAAACTGGTCATTCGGTCTGACTGGTCCATGCTGGTGTTTATGCTCCACACCAGCCTCCTTCCACCTTACTTCATCTCATCCTATCAGCATATTCTTCTATTCCTTTCTCCCTCATTTATCTCGCTTCCCCTTAAATACATCTATGCTATTCGCCTCAACTACTCCTTGTTGTCACGAGTTCCACATTCTAACCGTACTCTGGGTGTAATGTATTTGCCTCATGGGTTCTTTGCTAAAGAATTCATAGCAACACATTGCTATTAAGAACTAGTTGGTTTATTAGCAAAAGGTTTAACAATCATACTACACATTATTAGTTCATCCACCAGGCTCACAACCACCTGCCTCATCATGGATTCCCCAAACCCAACTAGCTGGGGTTTTATTGAGTCTTGTGAGCATCACGTGACTGGCTAAGCCACTCCCAACTCAACAGCTCTACAACTATTTTGTAATCAACAGCTCGACAACTATTTAGTTGAAACCATCAATCAAGTGCCCTCTTATTAAAGGGGGCACTAAAACCGACAAATAAACAAATTAACTTTTGACCATCAACTAGCTCTACAACTATTTTTGTGTAGACAATAAACAAGTGGCCCCTGGTTAAAGTGGGGGCACACTCCAAAAACTTTCAAACAAGTGCCCCCTTGTTCAACTAGCTCCACAACTATTTTAGTTGTATACTTTAATCAAAGTGTCCCCTGATTAAAGGGGAGGGGGGAGGCACACTCCAAAAACTTTACAAGTGCCCCCTTGTTTTTTTTTTGAGGGCATTAGAAACACAAATTATACAAGTGTCCCCTGGCTAAAAGGGGGCGGGGGCATTAAAACCGACAACTTAAACAAATTAAACTTTAGACATTAAAATCAAATAAAAATTTGGTTGCCAGGGGTGATGATGCACTCCAGTCTCTCCGGTGCCCACCTCTCACGGAAGGCCACGAGCGTACTGGTGAACACCGCGTGCTCCATCTCCAGGGACACCCTGGCTCGGATGTAACCGCGGAAGAGAGGCAGGCAGTCAGGCTGAACGACCCCCTCGACCGCCCGCTGCCTGGACCGGCTGATGGCCCCCTTGGCCATGCCCAGGAGCAGTCCTACGAGGAGGCCTTCCGACCTGCCCGCTCCCCTCCGCACAGGGCGTCCAAAGATCAGGAGTGTGGGATTTAAAGACCTCTATTTGGTCACCCCTCAGCCTTCAATTTTCGAGAGAAAAGGACCCCAGTTTTCCCTTATAGCTATAACCTTTCAGACCTGGTGTAATCCTTTTAAGTTTTTTTTGCACTTTCCAGTGCCTCTTTATCCTTTTTATAACATGGAGACCAGAAGTGCAACCAGAATTTGAGGCGCAGCCCCTTCAAATATGGAAGAGGGGCTGCAACCTCGCACATTCAATAAAAACGTGGAACACGGACTCCTCTAGACCGCAGAAATTACAGGCGGCCTGGGAGCCCGCGAACCGACTTAAAAACTTATTGCACGGGGCTGCTCCATGCAACACCCTCCAGGCCAAGTCCCCAATAAATAGCTCCCGCGTAGAGAGCACTCCATTGGGGACCCCCGCCTCCTCCGGACGGCAAGATGGTGCACTATGGCGAGTCCGGACGATAACAACTAGCTCTACAACTCTTTTTGATTCAACTAGCTCTACAAACCTGAGAGCTGTGAGCATACATTACACTGGGTAAAGAAGTTTCTCCTGAATTGTATTTATTAGTAACTATTTTATATTTATGACCTCTAGTTTTGAATTACCCCACAAGTGGAAACATCTTCTCTACATCTACCCTATCAAACACCTTCATAAATTTAAAGACCTCTATTTGGTCACCCCTCAGCCTTCACTTTTCAAGAGAAAAGGACCCCAGTTTTCCCTTATAGCTATAACCTCTCAGACTGGGTGTAATCCTTTAAAGTTTTTTTTTGCACTTTCCAGTGCCTCTTTATCCTTTTTATAACATGGAGAACAGAATTGTTCACAGTACTCCAAATGTGGTCTAACCAAGGTTCGATACACGTTTAACATAACTTCCTGGCTTTGAAATTATATTCCTCTAGAAATTAACCCAGTGCTTTGTTTACTTTGCCGTGTTAATCTGTGTCACTACTTTGTGATTGGTGTATCTGTACCCTCAGATCCCTTTGCTCCTCTACCCCATTTACACTTATTTTCAAGAAGTATGTCATTTCCTTATTCTTCCTACCAAAATGCACCATCTCACATTAATTTGTTATTTACACGCCCATTTTGCAAGTTTATTAATATCCTCCTGTATTACATGGCTCAAGATGGGTAGGGAGTGTCTGTAATATGATGCATGAGGCAGGCAGGATGGACCAGAGCGTCTTTTCCTATCTATCATTTCCGTATGTTTGTAAGATCAAGGTCAGGAATCTTTGTTGGACTGGTGTTTTTTTCTAGGAAAGGCTTTCCCCTTTGACTTTGGACAACTTGGTGAGATGATGACTCAATGGAATCATAGAACCATAGAAATTTACAGCATGGAAGGAGGCCATTTCGGCCCAACGTATCCGCGCCGGCCAACAAAGAGTTATTCAGCCTGATCCCACTTTCCAGCTCTTGGTCCGTAGCCCTGTAGGTTACGGCACTTTAAGTGCACATCCAAGTATTTTTTAAATGTGGTGAGGGTTTCTGCCTCTACCACCCTTTCAGGCAGTGAGTTCCAGAGCCTCACCACCCTCTGGGTGAAAAGAGTTCCCCTCAAATCCCCTCTAAACCTCCTACCAATTACTGTAAATCTATGCCCCCTGGTTGTTGATCCCTCTGCCAAGGGAACTCGTACTGTTGTGTAAACTGTTGGAATTCCCTCGAGTTAATTGTCTGATAACATCATTTGGAAAACCATGATGTGTAAAATGCGCTTTCATCGGAGTAATAGAGCATATGAGAGAGTTTATCTTCCAACTACTTCAAACAGATTACACCCTATTCTTGTTTGGGTCCCCCCTCTGGTATGAAAGTACCTGGGATGTTTTGCGATGTTAGAAGTATTATATAAATGCAAGTTGTTGTTTGGATTAAAGCTATTGGCAGATAACACAACTCGATGTATCCGTCTCTCGTCTTTGCTAATCAAAGGCCAACAATGAAGTTCTCCAGCTCTCGGAAGGAAAACTTGGAATCCTACTTTGCTTCATCCCCTTTCTCGAACAGTGTGCTAAAATAATTTGCATTTATGTGGTGCTATTCATGTCCTCAGGGCATCCAAAAGGGCTTTACAGCCAATGAAGTACTTTTGAAGTGTAGTCACTGTCGTAATGTGGGAAACGCGGCAGCCAATGTACACACAGCAAGATCCCACAAACAGCTATGTGATAATGATCAGATAATCTGTTTTAGTGATGTTGGTTGGGGGATAAATATTGGCCAGGACACCGGGGATAACTCCCCTGGCTCTTCTTCGAATAATGCCGTGGATCTTTAACATCCACGTGAGAGCGCAGACGGGGCCTTGGTTTAATGTCTCATCTGAAAGACGGCACCTCTGACAGTGCAGCACTCCCTCAGCACTGCACTGGGAGTGTCAGCCTGGATTATGGGCTCATTTCTCTGGACTGGGACTTCAACCCATAGCCTTCTGACAGAGAGAGTGTTACACATGGAGCCAAGGTTTTAGAGAAAACAGAAGCAGATAGCTCATTATTTGAAGAACTCTCTGGATACCTTTTTATTAGTGACGACAACATCTTAAGCTTTAGCAAGAACTGATTTTATTCCGAAAACCAGTGGGCCAACTTGCAGTTAATGGCATCACTGGTTAATTTAATACCAACTCCTCATATTTAAAATTCTCATCCTCGTGTTCAAATCCCTCCATGGCCTTGCTCCTCCCTCTCTCTGTAGCCTCCTCCAGCCCTACAACCCCCCGAGATCGCTGTGCTGGCCACTGAGCCACGGCTGACACCAACACCTATTGCAAACGGGCCTATTCACCATTATCTGTGTGCGGGTCTGACACCATGTTAAGTCTCACTGTCTATTTAGGAAGGATAGACAGAAAGGAAAAGGAGGCGGGGTGGCTTGGTGGTTAAAGAGGAAATTAATGCAATTGTAAGAAAGGACATTAGCTTGGATGATGTGAAATCAGTATGGGTGGAGCTACGAAATACCAAGGGGCAGAAAACGCTAGTGGGAGTTGTTTACAGACCACCAGACAGTAGTAGTAAGGTTGGGGACAGCATCAAACAAGAAATTAGGGATGTATGCAATAAAGGTACAGCAGTTATCATGAGTGACTTTAATCTACATATTGATTGGGCTAACCAAACTGGTAGCAATGCGGTGGAGGAGGATTTCCTGGAGTGTATTAGGGATGGTTTTCTAGACTAATATGTCGAGGAACCAATTAGGGAGCTGGCCATCCTAGACTGAGTGATGTGTAATGAGAAAGGACTAATTAGCAATCTTGTTGTGCGAGGCCCCTTGGGGAAGAGTGACCATAACATGGTAGAATTCCTTATTAAGATGGAGAGTGACACAGTTAATTCAGAAACTAGGGTCCTGAACTTAAGGAAAGGTAACTTCGATGGTTTGAGGCGTAAATTGGCTAGAATAGACTGGCAAATGATACTGAAAGGGTTGATGGTGGATAGGCAATGGCAAGCATTTAAAGATCACATGGATGAAATTCAGCAATTGTACATCCCTGTCTGGAGTAAAAATGAAATGGGGAAGGTGGCTCAATCGTGGCTAACAAGGGAAATTAAGGATAGTGTTAAATCCAAGGAAGAGGCATATAAATTGGCCAGAAAATGCAACAAACCTGAGGACTGGGAGAAATTTAGAATTCAGCACAGGAGGACAAAGGGTTTAATTAAGAGGGGGAAAATAGAGTACGAGAAGAAGCTTGCTGGGAACATAAAAACTGACTGCAAAAGCTTCTATAGATATGTGAAGAGAAAAAGATTAGTGAAGACAAACGTAGGTCCCTTGCAGTCGGATTGAGGTGAATTTATAATGGGAAACAAAGAAATGGCAGACCAATTGAACAAATACTTTGGTTCTGTCTTCACGAAGGAAGACACAAATAACCTTCCGGAAGTACTAGGGGACCGAGGGTCTAGGGAGAAGGAGGAACTGAAGGATATCGTTATTAGGCGGGAAATTGTGTTAGGGAAATTGATGGGATTGAAGGCCAATAAATCCCCAGGGCCTGATAGTCTGCATCCCAGAGTACTTAAGGAAGTGGCCCTAGAAATAGTGGATGCATTGGTGATCATTTTCCAACAGTCTATCGACTGTGGATCAGTTCCTATGGACTGGAGGATAGCTAATGTAACACCACTTTTTAAAAAGGGAGGGAGAGAGAAAACAGGTAATTACAGACCTGTTAGCCTGACATCAGTAGTGGTGAAAATGTTGGAATCAATTATTAAGGATTCACGATCGGTCCAAGTCAGTATGGATTTATGAAAGGGAAATCATGCTTGACAAATCTTCTGGAATTTTTTGAGGATGTAACTAGTAGAGTGGACAAGGGAGAACCAGTGGATGTGGTGTATTTGGACTTTCAAAAGGCTTTTGACAAGGTCCCACACAAGAGATTAGTGTGCAAAATCAAAGCACATGGCATTGGGGGTAATATACTGATGTGGATAGAGAACTGGTTGGCAGACAGGAAGCAGAGAGTCGGGATAAACGGGTCCTTTTCAGAATGGCAGGCAGTGACTAGTGGAGTGCCGCAGGGCTCAGTGCTGGGACCCCAGCTCTTTACAATATACATCAATGATTTGGATGAAGGAATTGAGTGTAATATCTCCAAGTTTGCAGATGACACTAAACTGGGTGACAGTGAGAATTGTGAGGGGGACGCGAAGAGGCTGCAGGGTGACTTGGACAGGTTAGGGGAGTGGGCAAATGCATGACAGATGCAGTATAATGTGGATAAATGTGAGGTTATTCACTTTGGGGGCAAAAACGCGAGGACAGAATATTATCTGAATGGCGGCAGATAAGGAAAAGGGGAGGTCCAACGAGATCTGGGTGTCATGGTTCATCAGTCTTTGAAAGTTGGCATTCAGGTACAGCAGGCGGTGAAGACGACAAATGGTATGTTGGCCTTCATAGCTAGGGGTTTTGAGTATAGGAGCAGGGAGGTCTTACTGCAGTTGTACAGGGCCTTGGTGAGGTCTCACCTGGAATATTGTGTTCAGTTTTGGTCTCCTAATCTGAGGAAGGAAGTTCTTGCTATTGAGGGAGTGCAGCAAAGGTTCACCAGACTGATTCCTGGGATGGCAGGACTGACATATGAGGAGAGACTGGATCAACTGGGCCTTTATACATTGGAGTTTAGAAGGATGAGAGGGGATCTCATAGAAACGTAAGATTCTGATGGGACGGGACAGATTAGATGCGGGTAGAATGTTCCCGATGTTGGGGAAGTCCAGAAGCAGGGGACACAGTCTTAGAATAAGGGGTAGGCCATTTAGGACTGAGATAAGGAGAAACTTCCTCACTCAGAGAGTTGTTAACCTGTAGAATTCCCTGCCGCAGAGAGATGTTGATGCCAGTTCATTGGATATATTCAAAAGGGAGTTAGATATAACCCTTACGGCTAAGGAGATCAAGGGGTACGGTGAGAAAGCAGGAAAGGGGTACTGAGGGAATGATCAGCTATGATCTTATTGAATGGTGATGCAGGCTCGAAGGGCCGAATGGCCTACTCCTGCACCTATGTTTCTATGTAGGACCCCAAACCCAACTTTATCTCATGGCCCCCGCAAGGCAAACCCCACTCCTGCAGTTCGAAGTTGGTTTTTTAGTCTTCCTTGTCTTTCCTGCAGTATCTCCTTTCTTTTTTAAACGTTCTGCTGGTTGAGAATGACTTATTTCCAACTCCTCCAAGTCACATTCTGTTTTCTAAGTAGAAAACACTTCCTAGCTTAAAGGCGGTGCTCTATATTGCTCAGCCCGGCCAGTTTCAATCATACAAACACTCGCAGGTTGGAGAGAGCTTCATGTCCTGATGGATAAAAAGTTATCCCAATGGTAAAACAGCATTGTAGCTGTGGCCCAGTAACACTCTCAGTAATCAGTAATAATTGCTAAAGTGCTGCCGAGCCCTACCCACTGTCAGAAAGGCAAGTGCATTTTTACATTACAACAGTGACTAAACTTCAAAAAGCACACCATTGGCTGTTAAGCGCTTTGGGACGTCCTGAGGTTGTGAAAGGTGCTATAGAAATGCTAATCTTTCTCCCTTTTTTTCTTTTTGTGTTCTGACCTTCTGCCGTGTCTTATATTGCTGGTTAACTGAATGCAACAAGTATATTTCTAAAATTAAAATAATGGAAGAAAGTAGCAGCAGCTCTTGAATTCTAATTGTTATTTTCAGAGCAGAATAAAAATGAATGAGACCTCGCCCGGCTAAAAGCAATGGCGGGCAGCCTGTGGGGTGGTTCGGACGGGCTGAGTTTGGTAGTACCGTGTACAGATGTGTTAAAGTCAATGGTGAACTGAAAGGCTGTCCTGGGGCTTCAGAAACAGACCGAACCGCAGCATTTGCGCGGAGAGGAGTTAATTACCGCAGAGGAACTCTCCAAACATCTCTGGCATTCATGACCAGTTCATTATTTTCTTTTCCAATTTCTCTCCTCTCCTCGAAGGTGTCGGAAGCATGCTGGCTGCAGGCGGCAGCTCTCTGGAGCGGCACCAAGTAACCATTCACGCTTGGGCCTGGACAGTGAGCATTGGGAGCTATTCAACTCACCATCATAGGCAATTCCTCGAGCGAGGATGAATTGCCAAAAAAGGATGAGTTCACAGGTGTTTCAATGAAGGACCTAATATTCCAAGTCCTGAACTATATCCTGAAGGGTGGGAGATGCCTGTGCATGGATTTTTTTAACGCGTGGTGGCCGTTGCACAACAGCCACCATACGGGCTTGACAGAGCTAGGTCTTGATCCAGTGACAAGGGTTAACCAAGACGACTGGAGACCTGCTCTGCTGCATAGACCTAGTGCGCACACATATCGCAGTGTGGGCTGGCCTGTACTGCCCCGGGCCCCGAACTCACGCCTCTCCTGGGTCCCGATCACATCCCTCCACGGTCTCTCTTCGCTCCTTCGACCCAATCTCACTGTTCCTGCTGTGTCTGCCCACGCTCCAATCACCGACCTGGACCTTGATGATGTCACTCTTCGCTGCCGTCGCAGCTCGTGCTGTTCCATGAAGTGGCATGCCTCCACGCTGCTCTCAGGCACTGTACCTCCGCTCCTTTTATGGCCCGACCTGCCGCTGATGGTCTCTTGCAGGTCGGGGCTGTAATATCCTTACACACTACTATAAATTCACACGAGGCACATTCTGCAGACAAGGTCACTCTGTGACCTGAACCTTCACAGGACCAAGAAGTGATGACCCTGCATGGGACCTCCCTTTATATACCTGGATGACCAGGTGAAGAGTGTCTCCCACAAGTTCACCCCCTGTGGTCAAGGTGTGCATTTCTTAGGTGTATACAGTATGCAGTGTTGTTGTGAAGGTTACAGTTACATGAAGGTTACATACATAACATCACCTCCCCCCCAACGTCTTATAGGGTCAAACATTAAGTCTTTCAGGCGGTCGACGCTCTCTCGTGGAGCGCCGCAGTTGGGGCTCTGGTTGTTGAGCCTTGGCATGCGTCTGTCACCTGTGGTGATTCTGGCTTGTCCGGGCTGGCCGCAGGGACTGTGCCTGCTGCTGAATGTTCTTGTTGCTCGTTCACTGGCGGTGGTGTGGGCAGCATCTCATGATCTTCCTCAGGTTCCTCAGTGTCCATGCTGAACCTTTTTTTTACTTGGTCTAGATGCTTGCGGCATATCTGTCCATTGTTAAGTCTGACCACTATGACCCTATTCCCCTCTTTGCCAATTACAGTACCCTCGAGCCACTTGGGCCCCAAAGCGTGATTAAGAACAAATACAGGGTCATTGATTTTTGTACATCTCCCTTTTGAGTTACGGTCATGGCACTCATTTTGGGACTGGCGCTTGCCCTCAACAATGTCTGACAGGACAGGATGAATGAGGGACAGCCGAGTTTTAAGTGTACGTTTCATGAGTAGTTCCTCGGGCGGGACTCTCGTGAGCGAATGCGGTTGGGACCTATAGGGAGCAGGAGGCGCGATAGGCGGCATTGAAGGGAGGGTCCTTGAATCCGGAGCATGCTCTGTTTTATGATTTGGAGCGCAGGTTCCGCCTGGCCACTGGAAGCCGGCTTGAACGGTGCCGTCCTGACATGTTTGATGACATTACCAGACATGAACTCCCGGAATTCATAGCTAGTGAAACACGGGCTGTTGTCGCTAACCAGGATGTCTGCCAAGCCGTGGGTCGCAAAGACCGCACGCAGACTCTCCACCGTGGTGGATGTCGTGCACGAATTCAATATGATGCACTCGATCCATTTCGAGTACGCATCAACAACAACGAGGAACATTTTTCCCATGAACGGGCCCGCATAGTCTACGTGAATACGTGACCATGGCCTGGTGGGCCTCCAGGCTGAGTGGGGCCTCCCTGGGGGCATTGCCCAGCTGGGCACATGTCGTGCACCTGCGAACACAGTGTTCCAGGTCTGAATCAATTCCCGGCCACCATACATGTGACCGGGCAATGGCCTTCATTAACACGGTGCCTGGGTGCTCGCTGTGGAGTTCCCTGATGAATGCTTCCCTTCCCTTCTGGGGGCATGACTACCCGGCTGCCCCATAGTAGGCAGTTGGCTTGGATGGAGAGCTCATCCATCCGTCTGTGAAACGGTCTGACCTCCTCGGGGCATGCTCTGTGTGCGGGCGCCCAATCCCCAGTCAGGACACATTTCTTAATCAAGGATAGGGAGGGGACCTCTGTTCGTTCAGATTTTGATCTGGCGGGCTGTGATGGGGGAAGCCTGCGCTGTCAAAGGCTTCAACGGCCATGACCATCTCAGCGCTTTGCTCCGCTGCCCCCTCAGTGGTGGCCAGTGGAAGCCTGCTGAGCGTGTCAGCGGAATTTTCGGTGCCTGGCCGGTGCCGTATGGCATAGTCCATACGCAGCCAGCGTGAGAGCCCATCGCTGTATGCGAGCTGACACATTGGCATTGACAGCCTTGCTGTCGGGCAACAGGGATGTTAACGGCTTGTGGTCCATTTCTAACTCGAACCTTCTGCCGAAAAGGTACTGGTGCATCTTTTTCACCCCGTAGACACATGCGAGTGCTTCCTTTTCAACCATCCCATATCCCCGTTCTGCTTGGGAGAGCAACCTGGAGGCATAAGCCACAGAGTCAACAGCCTATGTACAGAGTCAACAGCTTATTAGAACAAAGCAGGTTCTGCGCCCGATTGAAAGCCCGTTCCTGACAGTCCCCCCAAAACCAATCGCAACCCTTACGCAGAAGCACGTGTAGCGGCTCCAACAATGTGCTTAAGTTCGGCAGAAAGTTCCCGAAATAGTTCAAGAGTCCCAGAAATGAACGCAACTCCGATGTGTTGCCGGGCCTGGGTGCACGACGAATCGCCTCAGTTTTGGATTCGGTAGGCCGGATCCCGTCTGCGGCAAGCCTCCTGCCCAAAAACCCGACCTCTGGGGCCAAAAACACACACTTGGACTTCTTTAGTCACAGGCCTATCCGGTCCAGTCAGCGTAGCACCTCCTCCAGGTTATGGAGGTGTTCCTCGGTGTCTCGACCCATGATAAGGATGTCGTCCTGAAATACGATTGTTCCAGGGATGGATTTGAGCAGGCTTTCAATGTTCCTTTGAAAGATAGCGGCCACTGATCGAATGCCAAACGGACATCTGTTGTAGACAAACAGCCCCTTGTGCGTGGTGATGGTGGTCAGTAGCTTGGATTCTGAGGCCAGTTCCTGGGTCATGTAGGCTGAAGTGAGGTCCAACTTGGTGAACAGCTTGCCGCCTGCCAGCGTGGCAAAAAGATCCTCCGCTCTCGGAAGCGGGTATTGGTCTTGCAGTGACACTCGGTTGATAGTGACCTTGTAGTCGCCACAGATCCTGACCGAGCCATCCGTTTTTAGGACAGGGACGATGGGGCTTGCCCAGTCGCTGAATTCAACAGGCGAAATTATGCCCTCTCTTAGCAACCTGTCCGACTCACTCTCAATTTTCTCCCGCATTACATATGGCACAGCTCTGGCTTTGTGGTGCACTGGTCTGGCGTCCGGGATGATGCGTATCACTACTTTGATACCTTTGAACGTCCCTACACTAGGTTGAAATAGTGATTCAAATTGCTATAGGACCTGTGAGCATGAACTTCGCTCCACAGATGAAATGGCGTGCACATTCCCCCATTTCCAGTTCATCTCGGCTAGCCAGCTCCTCCCCAAAAGCGCGGGACCATGACAATCCAGAGCGGCAGCCGGTTCTCTGATCCATTATGTGTGACCACCAACATTGCACTGCCTAGCACTGGGATGATCTCTTTGGTATACGTCCGTAGTTGTGTGTCAATGCGTTCTAGTTTGGGTCTGCTAGCTGAGTGGCCATATTTCCCAAATTATTGGACACTCATAAGTGACTGGCTGGCCCCTGTGTCCAGCTCCATGCATACCGGGATGCCGTCTAATAGGACTTTCATCATCATAGGTGGCGTTTTGATATATGAGCTGTAGATGTTTGCCACATAAACCCGCAGAACTTCAGCTGTCCCAAGCATCAACCTGCCTTGCAGACCTCTCTTCTGTTTCATCTGCCTCGTAAATTAGTCTCGCTGCAGGCTTCCTGCACATTCTGGCTAAATGTCCACTGAAGTTACAATTTCTACAGATAAATTGTTGAAACCTACAGGTTTTTGCAGCATGTCTGCCCCCGCACCTCCAGCATGAGCTGAGAGCGTTGTGAACAAAAGGGCTGTTACCAGACATTCCTCTCTGATTGTCTCTTTGATTACTCTTGAGCACTCTGTTAATGGATGTCAATGGCCCCATCCCGGGACGCATTGTCCACCGTGATGCCGTAAATGTCCGTTCAACCTGCCATTGTCTCTGTTGAGGACCCACTCTCGAGTCTGTTGCTACCTGGGTGGTGTCGAATTGCCCTTGCCTGCCTGCGGGGTTCTGAGTCGCGTTTACAATGTTAACTCCCTGATCCATTGCCACGTTGGAAGCAGAGTTGCGCGTGTATATTATCTTGGTTTCCTCCTCTCCCGCCATGAAGGTCTGAGCCATCAACGCCGCCGCTTCCAAGGTCAAGTCCATGGTCTCAATTAGCTTTCTGAAAATCCTGGCATGACCAATGCCCTCAATAAAGAAATCCCTTAACATCTCCCCCCTGCAGACGTCTGTGAACTTACAGAGGCTGGCCAAGCACCGAAGTCCGGAATGCTCTGTGTTTCCCGACATCGGTGTGTATCGAATCGGTGTCGGGCCATGTGTATACTACTCGCCGGTTTGAGGTGCTCACCGGTCAGTTTGCTGAGCGCCTCGAAGGTCTTGTCCGCCGGCTTCTCGGGTGCGAGCAGGTCTTTCATCAGCGCGTATGTCTTAGGTCCACAGCTGGTCAGTAGATGCTACCTTCACTTGTCAGCCGCTGCCTCTCCCAGCCAGTCCTTCGTGACAAAGCTCTGCTGGAGCCTCTCAACAAAATCATCCCAGTCCTCAACAACACAGTACCGTTCCTCTGTGCTACTGGTGGCCATTCTCGTGAGTCGTTGATTCCTGTTTCTCGCCAAATGTAATGTCCTTACACACTACCATAAATTCACACGAGGCACATTCTGCAGACAAGGTCACTCTGTGACCTGAACCTTTATTCACAGGACCAAGAAGTGATGACCCTGCATGGGACCTCCCTTTATATACCTGGATGACCAGGTGAGGAGTGTCTCCCACAAGTTCACCCCCTGTGGTCAAGGTGTGCATTTCTTAGGTGTATACAGTGTACAGTGTTGTTATGAAGGTTACAGTTACATGAAGGTTACATACATGACAGGGGCCATAAAAGGCCATTCAACCACATGGGCATAGCAACCAAGCTTGATTATGTCTCCACTCATTGCATTTTCCAGCAGGGGCCCTTGATAGTGATCAGGAATGAGAACACACCTCCATACATCAGCAGATAAAACTTGCAACACAATGTACAATCATCTCGTGTGGCTCAGTGGGCAGCACACTCACCTCTGAGTCAGAAGGTTGTGGGTTCAAATCCCACTCCAGGGACTTGAGCACAAAAATCCAGGCTGACACTCCCAGTGCAGTGCTGAGGGAGTGCTGTACTGTCGGAGGTGCTGTCTTTCAGATGAGACGTTAAACCGAGGCCCCGTCTGCTCTCTCAGGTGGATGTAAAAGATCCCACGGCACTATTTCAAAGAAGAGCAGGGGAGTTATCACCGGTGTCCTGGCCAACATTTATCCCCGAGGGCAAAATTGGTTCTGATTGCTGGTGGTCAATCATCCCAGCCCCAGGACATCATTGCAGGAGTTCCTCAGGGCCGTGTCCTTGGCCCAACCATCTTCAGCTGCTTCATCAATGATCTTCCCTCCATCATAAGGTCAGAAGCGGGGATGTTCGCTGATGATTGCACTGTGTTCAGTGCCAGTCGCCACCCCTCAGATAATGGAGTAGTCTGAGCCCACATGCAGCAAGACCTGGACAGAGGACATTGCCGGGTGGAGCGGGCATGAAACTTGTAGGAATACATGTAACCAGAGCTGACAATCCCGAGTCACAGGGACACTGCAGGATGAGGCACAATCTCTGTTTCACTTGTTTTGTGAGGATCTTTTCTGAATTGATGAGGCAAATATGAACTGATTAGTTGAGGAGATGAGTAGTTAATGCCGATCGCAGGAAGGACTGTGCACAGACTGGAGATTGCAGAAAAACCCTTCACCCCCTCCGGTGGTCGGAATTAATATTCCAGCTCAGGAACCCAGACAATCCTCTGCCCAACTCCTGCATCACATTAAAGCCCCAATTCCAACCCAGCCCGCCAGGCAACAACAGGTCGGTGGAATGGTGGGGAGTGGGGTGGGGGGGCTGCATCGCTGCCCCTCCCCCTCTCTGCCACTTTAACCAGGCAGAATTCAGGCATGGGAGGCTGACACCTACTGATATCATTACGGCAGACATCGGGAGACTGGTGTGGCCTGGGCGGGAGCCAGCAGAGGCCCAGACCAGTTGTTTTGTTTTTAGTTCCAGTGAGGAGGCCTTGTAGGACCGGAGGAGGAGCAGGAGAGTCTCCCTCAGCTCGGTGAGAGGGCTTTGGGCCTCCTGAGCCCCGGCCTTCCCTCTCCCTGCCAGTACTGGTATGGGTGGGTAACCCTTCCCTCCCCTCCCCTCCAGCTCTCACCTGATGCCCGAGAACGTTCCCTAGGGGCTGATCCGGCCCCAGTTCCCCATCTGGCTTGCGCCCACCGGCGATCTGATCATTCACGTTAGCTTCGAGCAGGAGACAGTTCTACATTTGTTTAAATGAGGCCAGGGAGTTACGTAGAAACATAGAAGCATATAAATTAAGTGCAGGAGCAGGCCATTCGGCCCTTCGAGCCTGTACCGCCATTCAATAAGATCATGGCTGATCATTCACCTCAGTACCCGTTTCCTGCTTTCTCTCCATACCCCTTGATTCCATTGGACGTAAGGGCCATATCAAACTCTCTTTTGAATATATCTAACGAACTGGCCTCAACAACTCTCTGCGGTAGGGAATTCCAGAGGTTAACCACTCTCTGTGAAGAAGTTTCTCCTCATCTCAGTCCTAAATGGCTTACCCCTTATTCTTAGACTGTGACCCCTGGTTCTGGAACTCCCCAGCAACGGGAACATTCTTCCTGCCTCTGACCTGTCCAATCCTGTCAGAATTTTACATGTTTCTATGAAATCCCCTCTCATTCTTCTAAACTCCAGTGGATACAAGCCCAGTTGATCCAGTCTCTCCTCATATGTCAGTCCTGCCATCCCGGGAATCAGTCTGGTGAACCTTCACTGTATTCCCTCAATAGCAAGAACGTCCTTCCTCACATTATGAGACCAAAATTGAACACAATATTCCAGGTGTGGCCTACAACTGCAGGAAGACCTCCCTGTTCCTATACTCAAATCCCCTCGCTATGAAGGCCAATATGCCATTTGCCTTCTTCACCGCCTGCTGTACCTGCATGCCAACCTTCAATGACTGATGTACCATAACACCCAGATCCCGTTGCACCTCCCCTTTTCCTAATCTGTCGCCATTCAGATAATATTCTGTCTTCCTGGTTTTGCCACCAAAGTGGATAACCTCACATTTATCCACATTATACTACATTTGCCCACTTACCTAACCTGTCCAAGTCACCCTGCAGCCTTTTAACATCCTCCTCACAGCTCAAACCGCCACCCAACTTAGTGTCATCTGTAAACTTGGAGATATTACATTCAATTCCTTCATCTAAGTCATTGATGTATATTGTAAACAGCTGGGGTCCCAGCACTGAACCCTGCAGCACCCCACTGGTCACTGCCTGCCATTCTGAAAAGGACCCATTTATTCCAACTCTCTGCTTACTGTCTGCCAACCAGTTTTCTATCCACGTCAATACATTACCCACAATACCATGTGCTTTAATTTTGCACACTAATCTCTTGTGTGGGACCTAGTCAAAAGCCTTTTGAAAGTCCAAATACAGCACATCCATTGGTTCTCCCTTATCCACTCTACTAGTTGTATCCTCAAAAAATTCTAAAAGATTTGTCAAGCATGATTTCCCTTTTATAAATCCATGCTGACTTGGACTGATCCTGTCACTGCTTTCCAAATGCGCTGCTATTTCATCTTTAATAATTGATTCCAACATTTTGCCCACAACTGATGTCAGGCTAACCAGTCTATAATTCCCTGTTTCCTCTCTCCCTCCTTTTTTAAAAAGTGGTGTTACATTAGCTACCCTCCAGTCCATAGGAACTGATCCAGAGTCAATAGAATGTTGGAAAATGATGACCAATGCATCCACTATTTCTAGGGCCACTTCCTTAAGTACTCTGAGTTGCAGACTATCAGGCCCTGGAGATTTAGCGGCCTTCAGTCCCATCAATTTCCCTAACACAATTTCCTGACTAATAAGGATTTTCTTCAGTTCCTCCTTTTCGCTAGACCCTCAAATCTCTAGTATTTCCGGAAGGTTATTTGTGTCTTCCTTAGTGAAGACAGAACCAAAGTATTTGTTCAATTGGTCTGCCATTTCTTTGTTCCCCATTATAAATTCACCTGATTCTGACTGCAAGGGACCTACGTTGGTCCTCACTAATCTTTTTCTCTTCACATATCTTTAGAAGCTTTTGCAGTCAGTTTTTATGTTCCCTGCAAGCTTCCTCCTCTCCCTCCTAATTAGACCCTTTGTCCTCCTCAGTTGAATTCTAAATTTCTCCCAGTCCTCAGGTTTGTTGCTTTTTCTGGCCAATTTATATGCCTCTTCCTTGGATTTAACACTATCCCTAATTTCCCTTGTTAGCCACAGTTGAGCTACCTTCCCCATTTTATTTTTACTCCAGACAGGGATGTCCAATTGTTGAAGTTCATCCATGTAATCTATAAATGTCTGCCATTGCCTATCCACTGTCAACCCTTTAAGTATCATTTGTCAGTCTATCCTAGACAATTCACATCACATACCATCGAAGTTACCTTTTCTTAAGTTCAGAACCCGAGTCTCTGAATTAACAGTGTCACTCTCCATCTTAATAAAGAATTCTACCATATTATGGTCACTCTTCCCCAGGGGGCCTCAACAACAAGATTGCTAATTAGTCCTTTCTCATCACACAACACCCAGTCAAGGATGGCCAGCTCTCTAGTAGGTTCCTCGACATATTGGTCTAGAGAGCCTCCCTAATACATTCCAGGAAATCCTCCTCCACCGCATTGCTACCAGCTTGGTTAGTCCAATCTATATGTAGATTAAAGTCACCCATGATAACTACTGTACCTTTATTGCACGCATCCTTAATTTCTTGTTTGATGCCATCCCCAACCTCAATACTACTGATTGGTGGTCTGTACACAACTCCCACTAGCGTTTTCTGCCCTTTGGTATTCTGTAGCTCTACCCATACAGATTCCACATCATCCAAGTTAATGTCCTTCCTTACTATTTCGTTAATTTCCTCTTTAACCAGCAACGCTACCCCACCTCCTTTTCCTTTCTGTCTATCCTTCCTGAATGTTGAATAACCCTGGATGTTGAGTTCCCAGCCTTGATCACCCTGGAGCCATGTCTCCGTAATCCCAATTATATCATAATCGTTAATAGCTGCCTGCGCAGTTAATTTATCCACCTTATGAGTCATTCTTTGCTGGCTTTTAAAAGTTTCCCAATCCTCTGGCCTCCCACTAATCTTGGTCACATTGTATGCCCTTGTTTTCAATTTGATACCATCCCTTATTTCCTTAGTTGGCCACGGATGGTTATCCCTTCTCTTAGTCTTTCCTTCTCATTGGGATATATTTTTGTTGCGAGTTGTGAAATATCTCCTAAAATGTCTGCCACTGCTCATCAACCGTCCCATTCTTTAATCTATTTTCCCAGTCCACTTTAACCAACTCTGCCTTCATACCTTTGTAGTCTCCTTTATTTTAGCTTAGGACACTAGTTTGAGATCCAACCTTCTCACCCTCCAACTGAATTTGAAATTCAACCATGCTATGGTCACTCATTCCTAGAGGATCCTTTACAAGGAGATCATTTATTAATCCTGTTTCATGACACAGTACCAGATCTGGTTGGTTCGCACAGGGAGCATTCACTCTCTTTGCCTGCTGCCAGCGACACGATACACAGGCACAGACTCGCGCAAGACCCAGAACCTCCACAGTTAATCACACATGCCCCTGCATGAATTTCCAATGCGAGCATTTGATACAAATTGTTAGCTTCTCTTAACTTGTTGAGCAGCGACAGATGTGGTAGAGAGCACAGTGTTGTGTACTTTTCACAAATAAAATGGAGGAAACAGCTTCCGTGAGAGGAACGAATGGCTAGGCCGCAGCTGAGGCCTGCTCCGCAAGAGTTGGACAGTAACTATTGAGGTGCATTGTTTCATGTGAATCAAAGCCTGTACACAGTTTTATGTGGAACCAGTTAATGACTATTTAGTTCTCTGGTTAATTGCTTCACAGTGCGAACACTGGAGCTTAGAAATTGGATCAGGCCCGAAAATGGGTGGTTGGGGGGAGGGCACCACCCAGCGCTATTTGCTTTCCCACAATTCATGCTGCCTGCTCATTTACATGATTGCAGCGCTGATCTCAGCTCTAAACATGCTGCTGATTGGCTCAGCATTCAACCAGAGAGCCAATATTGGGTGCAGTCGACTAGCCAATAGAATTTGGCCTAGGCTCTCTCCAGTAATTAAAGAGGTGCTTTGTTGTAGAAGCACCTCTGTCAGCTGAGAAGAAGGAATGGCACAACAGCCTAGAAAAAGGGCGAGACGGTTCTTGGGTGCCGCACTGGAGACTTTGGTCGTGGGGATAGAACGTTGATGGGCTGCCCTTTACCCGCAAGGTCTTCAAAGCGGCGAGAGCACAGCGAGAGCGGTGTGGGTATAGGGAGCAACGGAGGCCCGAGAGCAGCGAGAGCGGGGGGAGAGGGAGCAACGGAGGCCCGAGAGCAGCGAAAGCGAGGAGAGAATGAGCAAAATCCCCTTCCCCCAAAATATCAAGGGGGGACTTCACAGGACAGCAGGTAGGTGATTGGTTTGTGAGTATCACTGTTGTCTTTTCTTCATTCTAAGTTAGGGCAGAGAGGTATACTGAAAACTTTAATTAATAATCTAATAAATAAAGGCATGGCAGGACAGCTCAGTCCCATGGAATGCACTTCCTGTGCCGTATGGGATGTCCTGGACGCTACTTGTGGCCTGGACGACCACATGTGTGGATAGTGTCACCAACTAGAGCAGTTCGAGCTCCAGGTTTCGGAGCTTGAGCGGCGACTGGAGTCACTGCGGTGCATCCGCGAGGCTGAGAACTTCGTGGATAGCACATTTCAGGAGGTGGTCACCCCGCAACCTTAGAGTGTGCAGGCAGAGAGGGAATGGGTGATCGCCAGACAGTCAATTGGCGAACAAGGCAGCTAGGGCAGGAGACCTCGGAGTGTATCTCGCTCACTAACCAGTTTTCAGTTGTGGATAGTGGTGAGGGTGATGGTTCCTCTGAGGAGCGCAGCCAGAGCCAAGTCCACGGCACCACGGGTGGCTCAGCTGCACAGGGGAGGGAGGAAGAAGAGTGGAAGATTAATAGTGATAGGAGATTCAATACTCAGAGGAGCAGACAGGCGTTTCAGCAGCTGCAGACGTGACTCCAGGATGGTATGGTGCCTCCCTGGTGCCAGGGTCAAGGATGTCATTGAACAGTGCAGAACATTCTGAGGGGGGGTGGGGAGGGTGAACAACCAGAGGTTGTGGTCCATATCGGGACCAATGACATAGGTAGAAAGAGGGATGAAGTCCTGCAGGCAGATTTTAGGGTGCGAGGAAAGAGATTAAAAAGCAGGACCTCAAAGGTAGTAATCTCCGGATTACTCCCGGTGCCACGAGCTAGTGTGTACAGAAATAAGAGATAGAGCAGATGAATGCGTGACTGGAGAGATGGTGCAGGAGGGAGGGCTTTAGATTCCTGAGGCATTGGTATCGCTTCAGGGAAGATGGAACCTGTACAAGCCAGACGGGTTGCACCTCAACAGAGCCGGGACAAATATCCTCGCGGGGGGGTTTGGGATGGTTTAAACTAGCTTGGCAGGGGGATGGGAGCCTGAGAGTAGATTCAGAAGGGAGGGGAGTAAAGCTGGAATTGGAAGGCAGAACATTAGTAAGCGAGTTTGGAAGGCAGAGGAAACAAAGGTTAGAAAATAGACAACAAGGGAGTTTGGCAGTGCTAAATAGAGTATACTTCAATGCAAGGAGTCTCGGGAATAAGGCAGGTGAGCTGAGGGCACAGACAGACACGTGGGAGTATGATATTACAGGTATTATTGAGGTATGGCTGAAAGAAGGGCAGAAATGGCAGCTCAACATTCCTGGTTACAGGGTTTTCAGACGGAATAGAGAGAGGGGTTAAAAAGGAGGGGGGGGGGGTTGCAATATTGATTGAAGAAACAATTACAGCTGTGAGGAGGGATGGTATGTTAAAAGGATCATCAAACAAGGCCATATGGATTGAACTGAAGAACAAAAAAGGGGCGATCACATTGCTGCGAGTGTATTATAGACCCCCAAACAGTCAATGGGAGAAAGAAGAACAAATATTTCAGCAAATTTCTGAGAAATGCAAAAATAAGGCAGTAATAGTAAGGCATTTCAACTACCCTAATATTAACTGGGATAGAATTAGTGTGAAAGGTATAGAGGGAGCAGAATTCTTAAAATGCATTCAGGAGAACTTTTTTAGCCAGTATATAGCAAGCTCAACAAGAAAGGGGGCGGTTCTGGACTTAGTTTTAAGGGTAGAAATAGGAAGGCTAGTCAGATAAATACGTGGCTGGGACATTGGTGTAGGAGGGAGGGCTTTAGTTTCCTGAACAATTGGGACTACTTCTGGGGTAGGTGGGACAGGTTACACCTCAACAGAGACGGGACCAATGTTCTCGCGGGTGGTTTTGATAGTGCGGTTGGGAGGGCTTTAAACTAGCTTGGCAGGGGGATGGGAACCAGGAGAGGGCTCTGAGCGAGTTAGAGTGGGTGAGAGCTCAGATGAACAGAACCCCAAGAAAGGATGCAAAAGACAGGAGGCAACAGAGCAGAGTAGCACTGGGGTAAGTGTAAACCACAAGGTGATAGGAAGGGACAATATGTTTGAATATAAAGGGGCTGCAGGAGGGGTCAAAACTAAAAATCATGGTTTAAAAACTAGTATTAAAACACTTTACCTAAACGCACGCAGCATTCGAAACAAAGTAAATGAGTTGATGGCACAAATCATTACAAATGGGTATGATTTGGTGGCCATTACAGAAACGTGGTTGCAAGGTGGCCAAAACTGGGAATTAAACATACAGGGGTATCTGACAATTCGGAAAGATATACAAGAAGGGAAAGGAGGTGGGGTAGCTCTGTTAATAAAGGATGATATCAGGGCAGTTGTGAGAGACAATATTGGCTCTAATGAACAAAATGTTGAATCATTGTGGGTGGAGATTAGAGATAGTAAGGGGAAAAAGTCACTGGTGGGCGTAGTTTATAGGCCCCCAAATAATAACTTCACAGTGGGGCGGACAATAATCAAGGGAATAATGGAGGCATGTGAAAAAGGAACGGCAGTAATCATGGGGGATTTTAACCTACATATCGATTGGTCAAATCAAATTGCACGGGGTAGCCTTGAGGAGGAATTCATAGAATGCATACGGGATTGTTTCTTAGAACAGTATGTTACAGAACCTACAAGGGAGCAAGCTATCTTAGATCTTGTCCTGTGTAATGAGACAGGAATAATAAACGATCTCCTTGTTAAAGATCCTCTCGGAATGGTTGAATTTGTAATACAGATTGAGGGTGAGGAAGTAGTGTCTCAAACGAGCGTACTATGCTTAAACAAAGGGGACTACAGTGGGATGAGGGCAGAGTTGGCTAAAGTAGACTGGGAACACAGACTAAATGGTGGCACAATTGAGGAACAGTGGAGAACTTTTAAGGAGCTCTTTCATAGTGCTCAACAAAAATATATTCCAGTGAAAAAGGACGGTAAGAGAATGGATAACCAGCCGTGGATAACCAAGGAAATAAAGGAGTGTATCAAATTAAAAACCAATGCGTATAAGGTGGCCAAGGTTATAGGGAAACTAGAAGATTTGGAACATTTTAAACGACAGCAAAGAATGACTAAGAAAGCAATAAAGAAAGGAAAGATAGATTACGAAAGTAACTTGCACAAAACATAAAAACAGATAGTAAAAGCTTTTACCGATATATAAAACGGAAAAGAATGACTAAAGTAAATGTTGGTCCCTTAGAAGATGAGAAGGGGGATTTAATAATGGGAAATGTGGAAATGGCTGAGACCTTAAACAATTATTTTGCTTCGGTCTTCACAGTGGAAGACACAAAAACCATGCCAAAAATTGCTGGTCACGGGAATGTGGGAAGGAAGGACCTTGAGACAATCACTATCACAAGGGGGGTAGTGCTGGACAGACTAATGGATCTCAAGGTAGACAAGTCCGCTGGTCCTGATGAAATGCATCCCAGGGTATTAAAAGAGATGGCGGAAGTTATAGCAGATGCATTGGTTATAATCTACCAAAATTCTCTGGACTCTGGGGAGGTACCATCGGATTGGAAAGCAGCTAATGTAACGCCTCTGTTTAAAAAAGGGGGCAGACAAAAGGTAGGTAACTATAGGCCGGTTAGTTTAATATCTGTAGTGGGGAAAATGCTTGAAGCTATCATTAAGGAAGAAATAGCGGGGCATCTAGATAGGAATAGTGCAATCAAGCAGACGCAACATGGATTCATGAAGGGGAAATCATGTTTAACTAATTTACTGGAATTCTTTGAGGATATAACAAGCATGGTGGTTAAAGGTGTACCGATGGATGTGGTGTATTTAGATTTCCAAAAGGCATTCGATAAGGTGCCACACAAAAGGTTACTGCAGAAGATAGAGGTACGCGGAGTTAGAGGAAATGTATTAGCATGGATAGAAAATTGGCTGGCGAACAGAAAGCAGAGAGTCGGGATAAATGGGTCCTTTTCGGGTTGGAAATCGGTGGTTAGTGGTGTGCCACAGGGATCGGTGCAGGGACCACAACTGTTTACAATATACATAGATGACCTGGAAGAGGGGACAGAGTGTAGTGTAACAAAATTTGCAGATGACACTAAGATTAATGGGAAAGCGGGTTGTGTAGAGGACACAGAGAGGCTGCAAAGAGATTTGGATAGGTTAAGCGAATGGGCGAAGGTTTGGCAGATGGAATACAATGTCGGAAAGTGTGAGGTCATCCACCTTGGGGAAAAGAAACAGTAAACGGGAATATTATTTGAATGGGGAGAAACTACAACATGCTGAGGTGCAGAGGGACCTGGGGGTCCTTGTGCATGAAACTCTTTTTGGAGTTCACCTGCAAAACATAAAACATTAAACGGTGCCACCCGACCTGGGTGACACTCCAGACATTTACAAGGCCCTTTTTTTTTTTCCCCCTTTTTTTTGTTTTTTTTTGTGTTTTTCTTTTTTTTTTGGGCACTAAAATCACAATTTTTCCCCAGTGCCCCCTATAAAAGGGAAGGGGACACTAAAAGCACCGGCAATTAAAACAAATTAACTTTAAAACGTAAAATCAAATTAAAATTTGGTTGCCGGGCGTGATGATGCACTCCAGTCCCTCCGGTGCCCACCTCTCGCGGAAGGCCGCGAGCGTACCGGTGGACACCGCGTGCTCCATCTCCAAGGACACCCTGGACCGGATGTAAGAGCGGAAGAGAGGCAGGCAGTCAGGTTGAACGACCCCCTCGACCGCCCGCTGCCTGGACCGGCTGATGGCACCCTTGGCCGTGCCCAGGAGCAGTCCTACGAGGAGGCCTTCGGACCTACCCGCTCCCCTCCGCACAGGGTGCCCAAAGATCAGGAGAGTGGGACTGAAGTGCAGCCAGAATTTCAGGAGCAGCCCCTTCAAATAGTGGAACAGGGGCTGCAACCTTGTGCATTCAATAAAAACATGGAACACGGACTCCTCCAGACCGCAGAAATTGCAGGCGGCCTGGGAGTCCGTGAACCGGCTTAAAAATTTGTTGCACGGCACTGCTCCGTGCACCACCCTCCAGGCCAAGTCCCCGATGAATAGTGGGAGGACCCCTGCGTAGAGTGCCCTCCATCGGGGACCCCCGCCTCCTCCGGACGGCAAGATGGTACGCCATGGCGTGTCCGGACAGCCGGCGAGGATGGCAAAGTTGAGGGTGTGCAGGAGCAGCCCGTACAGGAAACCCCTCCGCGCGGAACTGAAAGGCACGGAGGGGATTTCCCCGAGGCGGCTCAAGTTGTGAGGCGCCGGCCCCCGAGGGAGGTTCCGGGGTTTGGCGCCGATGAGGAATTCTGTCCGGACGGGGGTCAGTTCGGACGGGATCTCCCCACGTGCTTGAGCCTCCTCGATGCACCTAACGGAGTCAGGGCCCAGAGCTGTTTTTAGCGACTCGATGGCATCGGCCGCGTGGCGGACGTTGGCAGAATTTAGGCGCCGTGCCAGCGTGTCTGGCGCCATCCAGCCCGCTCCTCCGCCATCGAGCAGGTCCCTGACCCTGGTCACCTCACCAGCCACAGCCCTCTCTTCCGACCGTCACATAAAACCTCGGCCGTGGAGGTACGGATTCCCGAGCAGCGGTTCCTGCAGGACGGCCGCCACTCCAGCCGGCGGAGAGCTGCGCTTGGTGGAGACTTTGTTCCAGACCCTGATGAGTTCCCTGTAAAAGACAGGCAGCTCCCGGAGGGCGGTCCTGGCACCCCCCAAGTTCACAAACAGGAGCTGCGTGTCATAATTGAGGTCGAGCTGCTGGCGGAAGAAATACCTCGCCAGAGCGCACCACCTAGGAGGGGGCTCGACGTAAAGGTATCTCTGCAGGGTCTGAAGACGGAAAGTCGCGAGCTGGGCGCTGACGCACACCAACGACTGACCGCCCTCCTCAAGCGGGAGACTCAAGACCGCGGCAGAGACCCAGTGCTTTCTGTTGTTCCAGAAGAAGTCCACCAGCTTCTTCTGTATAAATGTAACATTTCAAGCAACAAGCTCAGTTGACCGTGGCAGGAATCCCAAAAAGTTAGTTTGCAGGTGCAGCAGGTAATCAGGAAGGCGAATGGAATGTTGGCCTTCATTGCGAGAGGGATGGAGTACAAAAGCAGGGAGGTCCTGCTGCAACTGTACAGGGTATTGGTGAGGCCGCACCTGGAGTACTGCGTGCAGTTTTGGTCACCTTACTTAAGGAAGGATATACTAGCTTTGGAGGGGTTGCAGAGACGATTCACTAGGCTGATTCTGGAGATGAGGGGGTTACCTTATGATGATAGATTGAGTAGGCTGGGTCTTTACTCGTTGGAGTTCAGAAGGATGAGGGGTGATCTTATAGAAACATTTAAAATAATGAAAGGGATCGACAAAATAGAGACAGAGAGGTTGTTTCCACTGGTCGGGGAGACTAGAACTAGGGGGCACAGCCTCAAAATACGGGGGAGGCAATTTAAAACCGAGTTGAGAAGGAATTTCTTCTCCCAGAGGGTTGTGAATCTGTGGAATTCTCTGCCCAGGGAAGCAGTTGAGGCTAGCTCATTGAATGTATTCAAATCACAGATAAATAAATTTTTAACCAACAAGGAAATTGGGGAGCGGGCGGGTAACTGGAGCTGAGTCCATGGCCAGATCAGCCATGATCTTGTTGAGTGGCAGAGCAGGCTCGAGGGGCTAGATGGCCTACTCCTGTTCCTAATTCTTATGTCTTATGAATGAAGCTGGGCAGGTGGAAGAGGGATCAGTTTGGTGATAATGATCATAATTCAGTTAGATTTAGGGTAGTTATGGAAAAGGACAAAGATAGACTGGAAATAAAAGTTCTCAATTGGGGAATAGCTAAATTTTACTAAGCTGAAATGTGATTTAGCCAAAGTGGGTTGGAAACAGCTACTTGAAGGTAAATCAGTGTCAGTGCAGTGGGAGGCATTCAAGGAGGAGATAGTGAGGGTTCCCTTAAAGAAAAAAGGTGGGACTAGAGCTCCCTGGATGTCAAGGGGCATATAGGGTAGGATAAAGAAAAAAAAGGGAGGCATATGACAGATACCGAGAACTCGATACTGCAGAGACTCCAGAGGAGTATAAGAAATGCAGGGGTGAAATTTAAAAAAATATCAGGAAAGCAAAGAGAGAGCATGAAAGAACATTGGCAAGTAAAATCAGGGAAAACCCACAGATGTTTTATAAATACATTAAGAGCAAGAGGATAACTAAAGAAAGGTTGGGGCCTATTTGAGACCATGGGGGTAATCTGTGTGTGGAGGCGGAAGATGTGGGTATGGTTCTTAATGAATACTTTGTGACTGTTTTCACAAGAGAGAAGGGCGATGCAGACATTGCAATCAGGGAGGAGGAGGTGTGAAATATTCGATGAAATAAACAGTGAGAGAGGAAGTATTAAGGGGTTTAGCATCTTTGAAAGTGGATAAATCCCCAGGTCAGGATGAAATGTATCCCACGCTGTTAAGAGAAGCAAGAGAGGAAATAGCAGAGGTTCTGACCATCATTTTCCAATCCTCTCTGGCTATAGGTGTGGTGCTGTAGGGCTGCTAATGTTGTACCGTTGTTTAAAAAGGGAGAAAGAGATAGACCAAGTAATTACAGGCCAGTCGCCTAACCTTGGTGGTGGGAAAATTATTGGAAAAAATTCACAGATCCCTGAAGATAGCAGGTCAGGTAGATAACGTGATTAAGAAGACATACGTAATACTTGCCTTTATTAGCCGAGGCATAGAAATCAAGAGCAGGGAGGTTATGCTTGAACTGTATTAAACACAGCTAGAGTACTGCGTGCAGTTCTGGTCACCACATTACAGGAAAGATGTGATTGCACTAGAGAGGGTACAGAGGAGATTTACGAGGATGTTGCCTGGACTGGAGAATCTTAGCTATGAGGAAAGATTGGATAGGCTGGAGTTGTTTTCTTTGGAACAGAGGAGGCTGAGGGGAGACCTTATTGAGGTGTATAAAATTATGAGGGGCCAAGATAGAGTGGATAGGAAGGACCTATTCCTCTTAGCAGAGGGGTCAATAATCAGGGGCATAAATTTAAAGCAAGTGGTCGGAGGTTTAGAGGGGATTTGAGAAGAAATGTTTTCCACCCAGAGGGTGGTGGGGGTGGGGGTCTGGAACTCACTGCCTGAAAGGGTGGTAGAGGCAGAAACCCTCACCACATTTAAAAAGTACTTGGATGTGCACTTGAAGTGCCGTAACCTACAAGGCTACGGACCTAGAGCTGGAAAGTGGGATTAGGCTTGGTAGTACTTTGTCAGCCGGCGCGGGCACGGTGGACTGAAATGGACTTCTTCCGTGCTGTAAATTTCTAAGATTCTATGAGGTATGGCCATAATGTCATCATCAGCAATGCTTTCAACTTCTCCGCTGTTCTGCCCACCTGACCAGTACATTGATATATTCCTGCAATCCACAGCTTTCTTCTTCATTATCAACCACACAGCCGATTTTAGTGTCATCTGCAAACTTCTTAATCATACCCCAACATTCAAGTCCAAGTAATTGATTATATACCACAAAAAGCAAGGGACCCAGCACTGAGCCCTGCAGACCCCATTGCAAACAGCCTTCCAGTCACAAAAACACCAATCAACCATTGGCTTCCTGCCTCTGAGCCAATTTTGGATCCAACTTGCCATTTTGCCCTGGATCCCATGGGCTTTTACTTTCGTGACCAGTCTGCCATGTGGGACCTTATCAAAAGCTTTGCTAAAATCCATATACTACATCATACGCACGACCCTCCTGGTTACCTCCTCGAAAAATGTAATCAAGTTCATCAGACACGATTTTTACTTAACAAATCCATGCTGACTGTCCTTGATTAATCCATGTCTTTCCAAATCCCCCCAGGATTTTTTCCTATAATTTTCCCACCATTGAGGTTAGGCTGACTGGCTTGTAATTACTCGGTCTATCCCTTTCTCCCTTTTTTAAAAAAGGTACAACATGAGCAGTCCTCCAGTCCTCTGGCAGCACACCTGTGGCCAGAGATGATTGGAAAATGATGGTCAGAGCCTCTGCTATTCCCTCTTTTGCTTCTCTTAACAGCCTGGGATACATTAAATCTGGACCTGGGGATTTATCCACTTTAAAGATGCTAAGCCCCTTAATACCTCCTCTCTCACTATGTTTATCTCGTCTAATATTTCACAATCCTCCTCCCTCATTGCAAAGTCTGCATCGCCACTTTCTTTTTGAAAACCGATGCAAAGTATTCATTAAGAACCATACCCATGTCTTCTGCCTCCACACACAGATTACCTTTATGGTCTTTCTCTAACTTTCCTCTTGCTCTTAATGTATTTATAAAACATCTTTGGGATTTCCCTGATTTTACTTGCCAACATTCTTTCATGCTCTCTCTTTGCTTCCCTGATATCTTTTTTAATTGCACCCCTGCACTTTTTATACTCCTCTAGAGTTTCTGCAGTATTGAGTTCTCGGCATCTGTCATAAGCGTCCCTTTTTTTCTTTATCTTACCCTGTATGTCCCTTGAGGGTTCTCTAGATTTGTTAGCCCCACCCTTTTTCTTTAAGCGAACATACTTGCTCTGTACCCTCAGGATCTCCTCCTTGAATGCCTCCCACTGCTCTGACACTGATCTACCTAATCCTTCTTCTCACATCCCATTTCCCCTTCATCCCCAATCTCTGCGAACTTAAATGGTGCTAATGGTGTATGCATGGATATCTTGCTTTCCCCCCCTCCCCTCACCACAACCTGGCCCTTGTGCCTTTCTGCTTTCAGATACCTGAGAATTGCCAGCAGCACAGCCTGTCCGTCAACATGAACACGCTGATGGAGGTGAAGAAGAGGAGACACCGCACTGTATCTGACTCTCGCAGACACCCGCTGAGAGATGTGGCACTGTGCGGATGTTGGAGGGTAGTATAGAGGCGGGGTCTGCATGTGCTGACTCACTGGGCACGAGTGGGCTGCAGCCAGGCCAACATCTGGCTGGTTTCATGTGAACCATTACTGACATACATCAACAAAAGAAAGAATTGCATTAATATAGCACCTTTCATCACCACCGGATGTCCCAAAGTGCTTTGCAGCCTTTACAACCAATGAAATACTTTTTGAAGTGTAGCCACTGTTGTAATGCAGGAAGATACGGCACATACTGAACAACTTTTACTGACAGGATCCATTAACAATTGTCCGATGCAGTGAGTCAGCAACTGCCTTATCTTCTGGACAACCTGGGACACAGCACGACACCTGCCCTGCAAGTATTTGATGGGACAGTGCAGAGGGAGTTTTACTCTGTATCTAACCCCGTGCTGTACCTGCCCTGGGAGTGTTGGATGGGGCAGTGTAGAGGGAGCTTTACTCTATATCTAACCCATGCTGTACCTGCTCTGGGAGTGTTTGATGGGACAGTGCAGAGGGAGCTTTACTCTGTATCTAACCCCGTGCTGTACCTGCCCTGGGAGTGTTTGATGGGACAGTGCAGAGGGAGCTTTACTCTGTATCTAACCCCGTGCTGTACCTGCTCTGGGAGTGTTTGATGGGACAGTGTAGAGGGAGCTTTACTCTGTATCTAACCCCATGCTGTACCTGACCTGTGTGTGTTTGATGAGACAGTGTAGAGGGAGCTTTACTCTGTATCTAACCCCCTGTACCTTTTATGGGAGTACTGATCTTGATACTGTGTGTATGAAATTGAAAAGAAAACATAACATGCCGGAAATAGTCAGCAGATCAGGCATCATCTGTGGAGAGAGAAACAGAGTTAACGTTTCAGGTTGATGACCCTTCGTCAGAACTTTCAAGTGTTAGTTTGTAATTATGATTTTAAGCAAGTACCTCTGGACATCTCCCACTCTGACTTCTCTATCTTCGGCCTCTTATCCTTATAGGCGGTCCCTCGAACGAGGATGACTTGCTTCCACAAGAGTTCACAGATATTTCAATGAAGGACCCGATGTTCCAGTCCTGAACTCCAGGAATGGAAGATGTCTGTGCGTGGATTTTTTTAACGTGTGGTGACCATTGCACATCAGCCACCACATGGGCTTGACAGAGCTAGGTCTTTATCCAGCGGCAAGGGTTAACCAAAACGACAGGAGACCTGCTCTGCTGCACAGACCTAGTGCACACACATATCGCAGTGTGGGCTGGCCCATGCTGCCCCTGGGCCCTCGGCTCTTCTGGGTCCCGTGCCCTCATTCGCCGCACCTTCGCCCATGATGTTCCAGGGCCTGGCGCTCCAGCTCTATTTATAGTCCTGACCTGTAGTGTTCTTATACTGTTCCAATGAAGCTCAATGCATGCTCGTAGAACAGCATCTCATCTTTCGATTAGGCACTTTACAGGCTTCCGGACTCAACATTGAGTTCAACAATTTCAAAACATAACCTCTATCCCCATTTTTTCAGACAGCAGCTGTGATTCTGCTATTCCTCCTTACAGCTCCTCTAGTCCCATCTTTTGTTTCTTTATTTGTCCCATTATCTTTTGCCCTGCAGCATCATCCCCTTTGTCATTTAATCTCTCCTGCCTTCCACCCTATCCATTTTGTTTTTTCCTCCCCTCCAACTTTCCCTGCCCCTGCACTTGCTTAAAATCTCTTACATTTCCAACACTTGACAGTTCTGACAAAAGGTCACTGACCTGAAACGTTAACTCGGATTCTCTTTCCACAGATGTTGTCTGACCTGCTGAGTATTCCCAGCAATTTATGTTGTTATTTCCGATTTCCAGGATCCGCAGTACAGTATTTTGCTTTTGTGTGAGATTGGCAGTGCTTTATTCCCTCACCCTCAAAGCCTCCCTGATAAAGTGCAGCATCCCCACTGACAACTTGAAGTCCCTGGCTAAAGAATGCCCTAATTTGGAGGAAGTGCATCCGGGAGGGCGCTGAGCACCTCAAGTCTCATCGCCGAGAGCATGCAGAAATCAAGCGTAGGCAACAGAAAGAGCATGCGGTAAACCAGTCCCACCCACCCTTTCCCTCAACGACTATCTGTCCCACCTGTGACATAGAAACATAGAAAATAGGTGCAGGAGTAGGCCATTCAGCCCTTCGAGCCTGCACCGCCATTCACTATGATCACGGTTGATCATTCACCTCAGTACCCCTTTCCTGCTTTCTCTCCATACCCTCCTTGATCCCTTTAGTCATATCTAACTCTCTCTTGAATATATCTAATGAACTGGCATCAACAACTCTCTGCGGTAGAGAATTCCACAAGTTAACAACTCTCTGAGTGAAGAAGTTTCTCCTCATCTCAGTCCTAAATGGCTTACCCCTTATCCTTAGACTGTGACCCTTGGTTCTGAACTTCCCCAACATCGGGAACATTCTTCCTGCATCTAACCTTCCAATCCTGTTAGAATTTTATATGTTTCTATGAGATCCCCTCTCATTCTTCTAAACTCCAGTGAATACAGGCCCAGTCGATCCAGTCTCTCCTCATATGTCAGGGACAGGGACTGTGGCTCTCATATTGGACTGTTCAGCCATCTAAAGACTCATTTTTAGAGTGGAAGCAAGTCTTCCTCTTTATCAAAACGTATAAGATTATGAGGGGGCTTGATAAGGTGGATGCAGAGAGGATGTTTCTACTGATAGGAGAGACTAGAACTAGAGGGCATGATCTTAGAATAAGGGGCCGCCCATTTAAAACAGATATGAGGAGAAATTTCTTCTCTCAGAGGGTTGTAAATCTGTGGAATTCGCTGCCTCAGAGAGCTGTGAAGCTGGGACATTGAATAAATTTAAGACAGAAATAGACAGTTTCTTAAATGATAAGGGGATAAGGGGTTATGGGGAACGGGTGGGGAAGTGGAGCTGAGTCCATGATCAGATCAGCCATGATCTCATTGAATGGCGGAGCAGGCTCGAGGGGCCGTATGGCCTACTCCTGCTCCTACTTCCTATGTTCTTATGTTCCTCGATTCCGAGGGACTGCCTATGATGATGATGATTCCCTCACTGCAGTGTCCAGCAGAAGCCACTGAATGGCGATGAAGAGCAGGAAGCCTGGGCCATTCGGTAAGCTTTGCTCACTGAGATGGTCCAACTCAGCATAGACCAGCAATTGGCATCTACGATTGAAGTGTGTTTGTCCGGCCCAGTACTGGGGAGCCAGAGAAATTCTTTTTAAAAGTGCTGATAAAATTGTAATAATGAGCAAGTAATGATGCTGCTCCCACCCATGAGGTAGACCTCGATAAGGCACCTGTGCCTTCTCTAGTTCTCTCTGTAACTCCATTATAAAGGGTTTCCATGGTTGCCACTGAGTGTCGATGGCCAAATTAAGCAATCGCCCCACTCCTCCTTCCTCTGTATCATCGCTACACACAGAAACTCCATGCAGACTGACCATTACCTGGAAGTTTGCCACGATGCAGAGTCCTAGGCAGCTGAGCAGGCCCAGCACCAGGCCAGTCCGATTCAGTCTGAAGATGGTGCGGTCATCCTCCTGGTTCAGTGCCTCCACCTGTTTGTACCGTACGTACATCGTCGCCACACCTGCGGTGGAGAGAGACCAGTAAAGGTCAGGGGGTGAACACAGTGCAGTACAGTATAGTACAGTGCAGTGGTTATGTTGCTGGACGAGCAATCCAGGTGCCTGGGCCAATCCAGATGGTGAGCTCATGGCAGCTTTAAATATCTGGCAGTAAAAAGCTGCTCTCAGTAAAAGTGAGTATGCAGCTGTCAGATTATCATAAAAATCCAACTGGTTCACTGATGTTGCAGGTTCGAGTGCCACTCCAGGGACTTGAGCACATTATCCAGACTGACACTCCAATGCAGTGCTGAGGGAGTGCCGCACTGTCGGAGGTGCCGTCTTTCGGATGAGACATTAAACTGAGGCCCCGTCTGCTCTTTCAGGCGGATGTAGAAGATCCCATGGCACTATTTTGAAGAAGAGCAGGGGAATTATGCTCAGTGTCCTGGCCAATATTTATCCCTCAATCAACATCACAAAAACAGATTATCTGGTCATTATCACATTGCTGTTTTTGGGAGCTTGCTTTGCGCAAATTGGCTGCCACATTTCCCACATTACAACAGGGACTACACTCCAAAAGTACTTCATTGGCTGTAAAGTGCTTTGAGACGGTCATGAAAGGTGCTATATAAATGCAATTCTTTCTTGTTAATGCTCTTCAGAGAAGGAACCCTGCCATCCTTACCCAGTCTAGCCTGTCCCACACTGCGAGTGCCTCTGAGCTGCCCCCTGAAGTGCCCAACAATCCACTCAGTTCTATTAAAACAACTAATTGAAGGAGAAGCCCTTTAGGGTAGTAGTTGTGATTAAACCACAGCCCCCGAACAAAAATAACATAGCAAGGTGACAGCTCCATCTTCAGCTTACAAATATGAAATATTTTACAATATGATGCACAATGAACCTGCATCGAGCACATGTGGATGGCGGGAGGAAAGGACGAAGCTTGATTGTGATGCTCCCGTGGGCGAATTGCCAGCCAACACTCAATGTCAAGGTTCACCCATGGACAAAATACACTTTGGCAAACTGATGGAGGGTGCCCATGAAACTGTACCCCAGCAAGGTGCTACCTTCGGGAAAGGAGGGAGAACATTTGTTTCAAATGACAGTAATATTGGGTCTCATTGTGAGAGGGTGTTAATTATATTCCAACCAGTGACCCCGGCGATGAGCCTGTGCGACACTCAGTCCTGATTCAAACACAGATTTCAGATGTGAACGACCAGGGTGCACCTGCAACAGCTGCTCCCAGGTTTAAAGGCAGATGTGGAGTTTCATCTTTGGCGTTTTACATACCGAGGAGTGCAGGGAAATATATATCTCACTGTACTATGTCTCAATTGTACTGTGGAATATATATCACATTCTGAACTGTGGAATATATATCTCACTATACTGTGGAATATATATCTCATTCTGTATTGTGGAAGATATATCTCACTGTACTGTGGAATATATATCTCATTCTGCATTGTGGAAGATATATCTCACTGTACTGTGAAATATATATCTCATTTTGCATTGTGGAATATATATCTCATTCTGTATTGTGGAATATATATCTCACTGTATTGTGGAATATATATCTCACTATATTGTGGAATATATATCTTATTCCGTACTGTGGAATATATATCTCACTGGATTTTGGAATATATACATCTCATTCTGTATTGTGGAATATATATATCATTCTGTACTGTGGAATATATATATCATTCTGAATTGTGGAATATATATCTCATTCTGCCTTGTGGAATATATATCTCATTCTGTACTGTGGAATATATATCTCATTCTGTACTGTGGAATATATATCTCACTGGATTTTGGAATATATTTATATCTCATTCTATATTGTGGAATATATATCTCATTCTGCACTGTGGAATATATATCTCACTGTACTGTGGAATATATGTGTCATTCTGTAGTGTGGAATATATATCTCATTCTGTATTGTGGAATGTATATCTCATTCTGTACTGTGGAATATATATCTCATTCTTTATTGTGGAATATATATCTCATTCTGTACTGTGGAATATATATCTCACTGTACTGTGGCATATATATGTCATTCCATATTGTGGAATATATATTTCATTCTGTATTGTGGAATATATATCTCATTCTGTACTGTGGAATATATATATCATTCTGTATTGTGGAATATATATCTCATTCTGTACTGTGGAATATATATCTCACTGTACTGTGGAATATATATCTCATTCGGCATTGTGGAATATATATCGCATTCTGCATTGTGGAATATATATCTCACTGTACAGTGGAATATATATCTTATTGTACTGTGGAATATATATCTCAATGTACTGTGGAATATATATTTCATTCTGTATTGTGGAATATATATCTCATTCTGCATTGTTGAATATATATCTCACTCTATTGTGCAAGATATATCTCACTGTACTGTGGAATACATATATCACTGAATTGTGGAATATATATCTCATTCTGATTTGTGGAATATATATCTCATTCTGTATTGTGGAACAGAAATCTCATTCTGTACTGTGCAATATATATCTCTTTCTGTATTGTGGAATACATATCTCATTCTGTACTGTGGAATATATATCACATTCTGTATTATGGAATATATCTCTCATTCTGCACTGTGCAATATATAATCACACACTGTATTGTGCAATATATATCTCATTCTTTATTGTGGAATATATATCTCATTCTGTACTGTGGAATATATATCTCACTGTACTGTGGAATATATATCTCATTCTGCATTGTGGAATATATATCTCATTCTGCATTGTGGAATATATATCTCATTCTGTATTGTGGAATGTATATCTCATTCTTTATTGTGGAATATAAATCTCATTCTGTACTGTGGAATATATATCTTATTGTACTGTGGAATATATATCTCATTGTACTGTGGAATATATATCTCAATAAACTGTGGAATACATATATCATTCTTAATTGTGGAATATATATATCATTCTGCATTGTGGAATATATATCTCACTATATTGTGCAATATATATCTCACTGTATTGTGCAATATATATCTCACTGTACTGTGGAATATATATATCACTAGATTTTGGAATATATATATCTCATTCTGAATTGTGGAATATATATCTCATTCTGTACTGTGGAATATATATCTCATTCTTGATTGTGGAATATATATATCTCATTCTGCACTGTGGAATATATATCTCACTGTACTGTGGAATATATATGTCATTCTCTATTGTGGAATATATATCTCATTCTGCATTGTGGAATATATATCTCATTCTGTATTGTGGAATGTATATCTCATTCTTTATTGTGGAATATAAATCTCATTCTGTACTGTGGAATATATATCTCACTGTACTGTCGAATATATATCTCATTCTGTATTGTGGAATATATATCTCATTCTGTACTGTAGAAAATATATATCATTCTGTATTGTGGAATATATATCTCACTGTACTGTGGAATAAATATCTAATTCTTTATTGTGGAATATATATCTCATTCTGTACTGTGGAATATATATCTCACTGTACTGTGGAATATAGATCTCATTCTGCATTGTGCAATATATATCTCACTGTACTGTGGAATATATATCTCAATGTACTGTGGAATATATATCTCATTCTGTATTGTGGAATATATATCTCATTCTGCATTGTGGAATATATATCTGACTATATTGTGCAATATATATCTCACTGTATTGTGCAATATATATCTCACTGAATTGTGGAATATATATCTCACTGTATTGCGAAATATATATCTCACTGTACTGTGGAATATATGTATCACTGAATTGTGGAATATATATCTCATTCTGATTTGTGGAATATATATCTCACTGTACTGTGGAATATATACCTCATTGTACTGTGGAATATATATATCATTCTGTATTGTGGAATATATATACCACAGTACTGCGGAAAATATATCTCATTCTGTATAGTGGAATATATATCTCATTCAGTACTGTGGAATATATATCTCGCTGTACTGTGGAATATATATCTCATTCTTTATTGTAGAATATATATCACAGTCTGCACTGTGGAATACATATCTCAGTGTACTGTGGAATATATATGTCATTCTGTATTGTGGAATATATATCTCATTCAGTATTGTGGATTTTATATCTCATTCTGTATTGTGGATTTTATATCTCATTCTGTATTGTGGAATATATATCTCATTCTTTACTGTGGAATATATATCTCATTCTGAACTGTGGAATATATATATCATTCTGAACTGTGGAATATATATCGCACTGTACTGTGGAATATATATATCATTCTGTATTGTGGAATATGTATCTCACTGTACTTTGGAATATATATCTCATTCTGTATTGTGGAAAAAATATCTCAATCTGTACTGTGGAATACATATCTCGCTGTACTGTGGAATATATATATCACTGAATTGTGGAATATATATATCATTCTGATTTGTGGAATATATATCTCATTCTGTATTGTGGAATATATATCTCATTCTGAACTGTGGAATATATATCTGATTCTGCATTGTGGAATATATATCTCATTCTGTATTGTGGAATGTATATCTCATTCTGTACCATGGAATATATATCACATTCTTTATTGTGGAATATATATCTCATTCTGTACTGTGGAATATATATCTCGCTGTACTGTGGAATATATATGTCATTCCGTATTGTGGAATATATATCTCATTTTGTATTGTGGAATATATATCTCATTCTGTACTGTCGAATATATATCTCACTGTACTGTGGAATATATATCTCATTCTGTATTGTGGAATATATATCTCATTCTGTACTGTGGAATATATATATCATTCTGTATTGTGGAATATATATTTCACTGTACTGTGGAATATATATCTCATTCTGTAATGTGGAATATATATCTCATTCTGTATTGTGGAATATATATCTCATTCTGGACTGTGGAATATATATATTCTTCTGTACTGTGGAATATATATCTCACTGTACTGTGGAATATATATCTCATTCGGCATTGTGGAATATATATCTCATTCTGCATTGTGGAATATATATCTCACTATATTGTGCAATATATATCTCACTGTATTGTGCAAGATATATCTCACTGTACTGTGAAATATATATATCACTGAATTGTGGAATATATATCTCATTCTGATTTGTGGAATATATATCTCATTCTGTATTGTGGAATATATATCTCACTGTACTGTGGAATATATATCTCATGCTGCATTGTGGAATATATATCTCATTCTGCATTGTGGAATATATATCTCACTGTATTGTGGAATATATATCTTATTGTACTGTGGAATATATATCTCAATAAACTGTGGACTATATATCTCATTCTTAATTGTGGAATAATATCTCACTGTATCGTGCAATATATATCTCACTGTATTGTGCAATATATATCTCACTGTACTGTGGAATATATATATCACTGAATTGTGGAATATATATCTCATTCTGAATTTGTGGAATATATATCTCATTCTGCACTGTGGTATATATATCTCACTGTACTGTGGAATATATATGTCATTCTGTATTGTGGAAAAAATATCTCATTCTGCACTGTGGAACATATACTTCATTCTGTATTGTGGAATGTATATCTCATTCTTTATTGTGGAATATATATCTCATTCTGCACTGTGGAATATATATCTCACTACTGTGGAATATATATGTCATTCTGTATTGTGGAATATATATCTCATTCTGCATTGTGGAATATATATCTCATTTTGCATTGTGGAATATATATCTCATTCTGTATTGTGGAATATATATCTCACTGTATTGTGGAATATATATCTCATTCTGTACTGTGGAATATATATCTCATTCTGGACTGTGGAATATATATCTCACTGGATATTGGAATATATATATCTCATTCTGTCTTGTGGAACATATATCTCATTCTGTACTGTGGAATATATATCTCACTGGATTTTGGAATATATACATCTCATTCTGTATTGTGGAATATATATATATCATTCTGTACTGTGGAATATATATATCATTTTGAATTGTGGAATATATATCTCATTCTGCATTGTGGAATATATGTCTCATTATGTACTGTGGAATATATATCTCATTCTATACTGTGGAATATATATCTCACTGGATTTTGGAATATATATATATCTCATTCTGTACTGTGGAATATATATCTCATTCTATATTGTGGAATATATATCTCATTCTGCACTGTGGAATATATATCTCACTGTACTGTGGAATATATGTGTCATTCTGTATTGTGGAATATATATCTCATTCTGCACTGTGGAATATATATCTCATTCTGTATTGTGGAATGTAAATCTCATTCTGTACTGTGGAATATATATCTCATTCTTTATTGTGGAATATATATCTCACTCTGTACTGTGGAATATATATCTCACTGTACTGTGGCATATATATGTCATTCCGTATTGTGGAATATATATCTCATTCTGTACTGTGGAATATATATCTCACTGTACTGTGGAATATATATCTCATTCTGTATTGTGGAATATATATCTCATTCTGTACTGTGGAATATATATCTCATTCTGTACTGTGGAATATATATATCATTCTGTACTGTGGAATATATATCTCATTCTGTACTGTGAAATATATATCTCACTCTACTGTGGAATATATATCTCATTCGGCATTGTGGAATATATATCGCATTCTGCATTGTGGAATATATATCTCACTGTACAGTGGAATATATATCTTATTGTACTGTGGAATATATATCTCAATGTACTGTGGAACATATATTTCATTCTGTATTGTGGAATATATATCTCATTCTGCATTGTTGAATATATATCTCACTATATTGTGCAATATATATCTCACTGTATTGTGCAAGATATATCTCACTGTACTGTGGAATATATATATCACTGAATTGTGGAATATATATCTCATTCTGATTTGTGGAATATATATCTCATTCTGTATTGTGGAATAGAAATCTCATTCTGTACTGTGGAATATATATCTCTTTCTGTATTGTGGAATACATATCTCATTCTGTACTGTGGAATATATATCTCAATGTACTGTGGAATATATATCTCATTCTGTATTGTGGAATATATATCTCATTCTGAATTGTGGAATATATATCTGACTATATTGTGCAATATATATCTCACTGTATTGTGCAATATATATCTCACTGTACTGTGGAATATATATATCACTGAATTGTGGAATATATATCTCACTGTATTGCGAAATATATATCTCACTGTACTGTGGAATATATATCTCATTCTGATTTGTGGAATATATATCTCATTCTGATTTGTGGAATATATATCTCACTGTACTGTGGAATATATATCTCATTGTACTGTGGAATATATATATCATTCTGTATTGTGGAATATATATCTCATTATGTACTGTGGAATATATATATCATTCTGTATTGTGGAATATATATACCAATGTACTGCGGAAAATATATCTCATTCTGTATAGTGGAATATATATCTCATTCTGTACTGTGGAATATATATCTCGCTGTACTGTGGAATATATATCTCATTCTTTATTGTAGAATATATATCTCAGTCTGTACTGTGGAATATATATCTCAGTGTACTGTGGAATATATATGTCATTCTGTATTGTGGAATATATATCTCATTCTGTATTGTGGATTTTATATCTCATTCTGTATTGTGCAATATATATCTCATTCTTTACTGTGGAATATATATCTCATTCTTTACTGTGGAATATATATCTCATTATGAACTGTGGAATATAGATATCATTCTGAACTGTGGAATATATATCCCACTGTACTGTGGAATATATACATCATTCTGTATTGTGGAATATTTATCTCACTGTACGTTGGAATATATATCTCATTCTGTATTGTGGAAAAAATATCTCATTCTGTACTGTGGAATATATATCTCGCTGTACTGTGGAATATATATCTCATTCTGCATTGTGGAATATATATCTCATTCTGTACTGTGGAATATATATCTCATTCTGCATTGTGGAATATATATTTCATTCTGTATTGTGGAATGTATATCTCATTCTGTACTCTGGAATATATATCTCATTCTTTATTGTGGAATATATATCTCACTGTACTGTGGAATATATATGTCATTCCGTATTGTGGAATATAGATCTCATTCTGTATTGTGGAATATATATCTCATTCTGTACTGGGGAATATATATCTCACTGTACTGTGGAATATATATCTCATTCTGTATTGTGGAATATATATCTCATTCTGTACTGTGGAATATATATATCATTCTGTATTGTGGAATATATATCTCACTGTACTGTGGAATATATATCTCATTCTTTATTGTGGAATATATATCTCATTCTGTACTGTGGAATATATATCTCACTGTACTGTGGAATATACATCTTACTGTACTGTGGAATATATATATCACTGAATTGTGGAATATATATCTCATTCTGATTTGAGGAATATATATCTCATTCTGTATTGTGGAATATATATCTCATTCTGTATTGTGGAATATATATCTAATTCTGTACTGTGAAATATATATCTCATTCTGTATTATGGAATATATCTCTCATTCTGCACTGTGGAATATATAATCACATGCTGTATTGTGGAATATATATCTCATTCTTTATTGTGGAATATATATCTCACTGTACTGTGGAATATATATCATTCTGTATTGTGGAATATATATCTCATTCTGTACTGTGGAATATATATCTCACTGTACTGTGGAAAATATTTCTCATTCTGTATTGTGGAATATATATCTCATTCTGTATTGTACAATATATATCTCATTCTCTACTGTGGAATATATATCTCATTCTGTACTGTGGAATATATATCTCATTCTGCACTGTGGAATATATATCTCATTCCGTATTGTGGAATACAAATCTCATTCTGTACTGTGGAATATATATCACATTCTGTATTATGGAATAAATCTCTCATTTGCACTGTGGAATATATATCACATACTGTATTGTGGAATATATATCTCATTCTGCACTGTGTAATATATATCACATTCTGTATTGTGCAATATATATCTCATTGTGTATTGTGGAATATATATCTCATTGTGTATTGTGGAATATATATCTCACTGTACTGTGGAATATATATCTCACTGTACTGTGGAAAATATGTCTCATTCTGTATTGTGTAATATATATCTCATTGTGTATTGTGGAATATATATCTCACTGTACTGTGGAAAATATTTCTCATTCTGTATTGTGGAAGATATATCTCATTCTGTATTGTGGAATATATATCTCATTCTGCATTGTGGAATATATATCTCATTCTGTATTGTGGAATATATCATTCATTCTGTACTGTGGAATATATATCTCATTCTGTATTTAGAATATATATCTCACTGTACTGTGGAATATATATATCATTCTGTATGGTGGAATATATATCTCATTGTGTACTGTGGAATATATATCTCACTGTACTGTGGAAAATATTTCTCATTCTGTATTGTGGAATATATATCTCATTCTGTAATTTGGAATATATATCTCACAGTACTGTGGAATATATATATCATTCTGTAATAGTGGAATATATATCTCATTCTGTATAGCAGAATATATATCTCATTCTGTACTGTGGAATATATATCTCACTGGACGGTGGAAAATATTTCTCATTCTGTACTGTGGAATATATAATCTCACTGTACTTTGGAATATATATCTCATTCTGTATTGTGGAATATATATCTCACTGTACTGTGGAATATATATCTCATTCTGTACTGTGGAATATATTTCTCATTCTGTATTGTACAATATATATCTCATTCTGTACTGTGGAAAATATATCTCATTCTGTACTGTGGAATATATATCTCACTCTTTATTGTGGAATATATCTCTCACTGTACTGTGGAATATATATCTCATTGTATTGTGGAATATATATCTCATTCTGTGCTGTGGAATATATATCTCACTGTACTGTGGAATATATATCTCACTGTACTGTGCAATGTATATCTCACTGTATTGTGGAATACATATCTCATTCTGTATTGTGGAATTATGTATCTCACTGTACTGCGGAATATATATCTCACTGTACTGTGGAATATATATATCACTCTGTATTGTGGAATATATATCTCACTGTACTGTGGAATATATATCTCATTGTATTGTGGAATATATATCTCACTGTACTGTGGAATATATATCTCATTCTGTACTGCGGAATATATATCTCATTCTGTTATGTGGAATATATATCATATTCTGTATTATAGAATATATCTCCCATTTTGCACTGTGGAATATATATCACATACTGTACTGTGAAATATATATCTCAATCTGTACTGAAGAATATATATCACATTCTGTCGTGTGGAATATATATCACATTCTGTCGTGTGGAATATATCATTCATTCTGTACTGTGGAATATATATCTCATTCTGTATTTAGAATATATATCTCACTGTACTGTGGAATATATATATCATTCTGTATAGTGAATTATATTTCTCATTGTGTACTGTGGAATATATAACTCACTGTACTGTGGAAAATATTTCTCATTCTGTATTGTGGAATATATATCTCACTCTGTAATGTGGAATATATATCTCATTCTGTAATGTGGAATATATATCTCACAATACTGCGGAATATTTATATCATTCTGTATAGTGGAATATATATCTTATTCTGTATAGCGGAATATATATCTCATTCTGTACTGTGGAATATATATCTCACTGTACTGTGGAAAATATTTGTCATTCTGTACTGTGGAATATATAATCTCAATGTACTGTGGAATATATATATCATTCTGTATTGTGGAATATATATCTCATTCTGTACTGTGGAATATATATCTCATTGTACTGTGGAAAATATTTCTCATTCTGTATTGTGGAATATAGATCTCATTCTGCATTGTGGAATATATATCTCACTGTATTGTGCAATATATATCTCACTGTACAGTGGAATATATAACTCACTGTTCTGTGGAATATATATCTCATTGTACTGAGGAATATATATCTGATTCTGTATTGTGGAAAATATGTCTCATTATGTACTGTGGAATATATATATCATTCTTTATTGCGGAATACATATCTCACTGTACTGTGGAATATATATCTCATTCTGCATTGTGGATTTTATATCTCATTCTGTATTGTGGAATGTGGATAAATGTGAGGTTATCCACTTTGGTGGTAAAAACAGAGAGACAGACTATTATCTGAATGGTGACAGATTAGGAAAAGGGGAGGTGCAAAGAGACCTGGGTGTCATGGTACATCAGTCATTGAAGGTTGGCATGCAGGTGCAGCAGGCGGTTAAGAAAACAAATGGCATGTTGGCCTTCATAGCAAGGGGATTTGAGTACAGGGGCAGGGAGGTGTTGCTACAGTTGTACAGGGCATTGGTGAGGCCACACCTGGAGTATTGTGTACAGTTTTGGTCTCCTAACCTGAGGAAGGACATTCTTGCTATTGAGGGAGTGCAGCGAAGGTTCACCAGACTGATTCCCGGGATGGCGGGACTGACCTATCAAGAAAGACTGGATCAACTGGGCTTGTATTCACTGGAGTTCAGAAGAATGAGAGGGGACCTCATAGAAACATATAAAATTCTGACGGGGTTAGACAGGTTAGATGCAGGAAGAATGTTCCCAATGTTGGGGAAGTCCAGAACCAGGGGTCACAGTCTAAGGATAAGGGGTAAGCCATTTAGGACCGAGATGCGGAGGAACTTCTTCACCCAGAGAGTGGTGAACCTGTGGAATTCTCTACCACAGAAAGTTGTTGAAACCAATTCACTAAATATATTCAAAAAGGAGTTAGATGAGGTCCTTACTGCTAGGGGGATCAAGGGGTATGGCGAAAAAGCAGGAATGGGGTACTGAAGTTGAATGTTCAGCCATGAACTCATTGAATGGCGGTGCAGGCTAGAAGGGCCGAATGGCCTACTCCTGCACCTATTTTCTATGTTTCTATGTTTCTATCTCATTCTGTACTGTGGAATATATATCTCACTGTATTGTGGAATATATATCTCACTGTACTGTGGAATATATATCTAATTCTGCATTGTGGAATATAGATCTCATTCTGCATTGTGGAATATATATCTCACTGTATTGTGCAATATATATCTCATTCTGCACTGTGGAATATATATCTCACTGTACTGTGGAATATATATCTCATTGTACTGTGGAATATATGTCTCATTATGCACTGTGGAACATATATATAATTCTGTATTGTGGAATATATATCCCACTGTACTGTGGAATATATATATCATTCTGTATTGTGGAATATATATCGCACTGTACTGTGGAATGTATATCTCATTCTGTATTGTGGAATATACATCTCATTCTATACTGTGGAATATATATCTCGCTATACTGTGGAATATATACCTCACTGTATTGTGAAATATATATCTCACTGTACTGTGGAATATATATCTCATTCTGCATTGTGGAATATATATCTCATTCTGTATTGTGAAATATATATCTCACTGTACTGTGGAATATAAATCTCATTCTTTATTGTGGAATATATATCTCATTTTGTGCTCTGGAATATATGTCTCACTGTACTGTGGAATATCTATCTCATTCTGCATTGTGGAATATATATCTCATTCTGCATTGTGGAATATATATCTCATTCTGTTTTGTGGAATATATATCTCACTGTATTGTGAAATATATATCTCAGTGTACTGTGGAATATATATCTTATTCTTTATTGTGGAATATATATCTCATTTTGTACTGTGGAATATATATCTCATTCTGCATTGTGGAATATATATCTCATTCTGTATTGTGAAATATATATCTCACTGTACTGTGGAATATATATCTCATTCTTTATTGTGGAATATATATCTCATTTTGTGCTCTGGAATATATATCTCACTGTACCGTGGAATATATATCCCAATGTACTGTGGAATATATATCTCATTCTGTTTTGTGGAATATATATCTCACTATATTGTGCAATATATATCTCACTGTATTGTGCAATATATATCTCACTGTACTGTGGAATATATATCTCATTGTACTGTGGAATATATACCTCATCCTGTAAAATGGAATATATATCTCATTCTGTACTGTGGAATATATATATCATTCTGCATTGTGGAATATATATCACACTGTACTGTTTAATATATATAACATTCTGTATTGTGGAATAGAAATCTCACTCTACTGTGGAATATGTATCTCGTACTGTATTGTGGAATATATATATCATTCTGTACTGTGGAATACATATCTCACTGTACTGTGGAATATAGATCTCATTCTTTATTGTGGAATATATATCATTCTGTACTGTGGAATATATATCTCACTGTACTGTGGAATATATATCTCGCTGTTCTGTGGAATATATATCTCGCTGTACTGTGGAATATATATCTCATTCTTTATTGTGGAATATATATCTCATTTTGTACTGTGGAATATATATCTCACTGCACTGTGGAATATATATCTCATTCTGCATTGTGGAATATATATCTCATTCTGCATTGTGGAATATATATCTCAATCTGTTTTGTGGAATATATATCTCACTGTACTGTGGAATATATATCTCACTGAATTGTGAAATATATATCTCACTGTACTGTGGAATATATATCTCATTCTGCATTGTGGAATATATATCTCATTCTGTTTTGTGGAATATATATCTCACTGTATTGTGGAATATATATCTCACTGTACTGTGGAATATATATCTCACTGTACCGTGGAATGTATATATCACTGAATTGTGGAATATATATCTCATTCTGATTTGTGGAATATATATCTCACTGTATTGTGAAATATATATCTCACTGTACTGTGGAATATATATCTCATTATTCTGTGGAATATATATCTCATCCTGTAAAATGGAATAGATATCTCATTCTGTACTGTGGAATATATATCCCACTGTACAGTGGAATATATATATCATTCTGTATTGTGGAATATACATCTCACTGTACTGTGGAATATATATCTCATTCTTTATTGTGGAATATATATCTCATTCTGTACTGTGGAATATATATCTCACTGTACTGTGGAAAATATTTCTCATTCTGTATTGTGGAATATATATCTCATTCTGTACTGTGGAATATATATCTCACTGTACTGTGGAATATATATCTCATTCTTTATTGTGGAATATATATCTCATTCTGTACTGTGGAATATATATCTCACTGTACTGTGGGAAATATTTCTCATTCTGTATTGTGGAATATATGTCTCATTCTGTGCTGTGGAATATATATCTCATTCTAGACTGTGGAATATATATCTCATTCTGTATTGTGGAATATATATCTCAAACTGAACTGTGTAATATATATCTCACTGTACTGTGGAATATATATGTCATTCTGTATTGTGAAATATATATCTCATTCTGCATTGTGAATTTTACATCTCTTCTGTTTTGTGGAATATATATCTCATTCTGTACTGTGGAATATATATCTCACTGTATTGTGGAATATATATCTCAATGGACTGTGGAATATATATCTCATTCTGTATTGTGGAATATATATCTCACTGTATTGTGGAATATATATCTCAATGGACTGTGGAATATATATCTCATTCTGTATTGTGGAATATATATCTCACTATATTGTGCAATATATATCTCACTGTATTGTGCAATATTTATCTTACTGTACTGTGGAATGTATATATCACTGAATTGTGGAATATATATCTCATTCTGATTTGTGGAATATATATCTCACTGTATTGTGAAATATATATCTCACTGTATTGTGAAATATATATCTCACTGTACTGTGGAATATATATCTCATTATACTGTGGAATATATATCTCATCCTGTAAAATGGAATAGATATCTCATTCTGTACTGTGGAATATATATATCATACTGTATTGTGGAATATATATCCCACTGTACTGTGGAATATATATATCATTCTATATTGTGGAATATATATCTCACTGCACTGTGGAATATATATCTCATTCTTTATTGTGGAATATATATCTCATTCTGTACGGTGGAATATATATCTCACTGTACTGTGGAAAATATTTCTCATTCTGTATTGTGGAATATATAATCTCATTCTGTACTGTGGAATATATATCTCACTGTACTGTGGAATATATATCTCATTCTTTATTGTGGAATATATATCTCATTCTGTACTGTGGAGAATATATATCAATGTACTGTGGGAAATATTTCTCATTCTGTATTGTGGAATATATATCTCATTCTGTGCTGTGGAAAACATATCTCATTCTAGACTGTGGAATATATATCTCATTCTGTATTGTGGAATATATATCTCATTCTGTACTGTGGAATATATATCTCACTGTACTGTGGAAAATATTTCTCATTTTGTATTGTGGAATGTGTATCTCATTCTGTACTGTTTAACATATATCACATTCTGTATTGTGGAATATATCATTCATTCAGTATTGTGGAATATATATCTCATTGTTTGTTGTGGAATATATATCATACTGTACTGTGGAATATATATCTCACTGTACTGTGGAAAATATTTCTCAATCTGTATTGTGGAATATATATCTCATTCTGTATTGTGGAATATATATCTCATTCTGTATTGTGGAATATATATCTCACTGAACTGTGGAATATATATCTCATTCTGTTATGTGGAATATATATCACATTCTGTATTACGGAATATATCTCCCATTTTGCACAGTGGAATATATATCACACACTGTATTGTGAAATATATATCTCAATCTGTACTAAAGAATATATATCACATTCTGTAGTGTGGAATATATATCTCATTGTGTATTGTGGAATATATGTCTCATTGTTTGTTGTGGAATATATATCATACTGTACTGTGGAATATATGTCTCACTGTACTGTGGAAAATATTTCTCATTCTGTATTGTGGAATATATATCTCATTCTGTATTGTGGAATATATATCTCACTGTACTGTGGAATATATATCTCATTCTGTATTGTGGAATATATATCTCATTCTGCATTGTGGAATATATATCTCATTCTGTATTATGGAATATATCATTCATTCTGTACTGTGGAATATATATCTCATTCTGTAATGTGGAATATATATCTCACAGTACTGTGGAATATTTATATCATTCTGTATAGTGGAATATATATCTCATTCCGTACTGTGGAATATATATCTCACTGTACTGTGGAAAATATTTGTCATTCTGTACTGTGGAATATATAATCTCACTGTACTGTGGAATAAATATCTCACTGTACTGTGGAAAATACTTCTCATTCTGTATTGTGGAATATATATCTCATTCTGTATTGTGGAATATGTATCTCACTGTATTGTGGAATATATATCTCACTGTACTGTGGAATGTATATCTCACTCTTTATTGTGGAATATATATCTCACTGTACTGTGGAAAATATTTGTCATTCTGTACTGTGGAATGTATAATCTCACTGTACTGTGGAATATATATCTCATTCTGTATTGTGGAATATATATCTCACTGTCCTGTGGAATATATATATCATTCTGCATTGTGGAATATAAATCTCATTCTGTACTGTGGAATATATATCTCATTCTGTATTGTGGAATATATATCTCAATCTGTGCTGAAGAATATATATCTCATTCTGTATTGTGGTATATATATCTCATTCTGTACTGTGGAATATATATCTCACTGTCCTGTGGAAAGTATTTCTCATTCTTTATTGTGGAATATGTATCTCATTCTGCATTGTGGAATATATATCTCATTCTGTATTGTGGAGTATATCATTCATTCTGGACTGTGGAATATATATCTCATTCTGTATTGTGGAATATATTTCTCATTCTGTATTGTACAATATATATCTCATTCTGTACTGTGGAATATATATCTCATTCTGTACTGTGGAATATATATCTCATTCTGCAGTGTGGAATATATATCTCATTCCGTATTGTGGAATACATATCTCATTCTGCACTGTGGAATATATATCACATTCTGTATTATGGAATAAATCTCTCATTCTGCACTGTGGAATATATATCACATACTTTATTGTGGAATATATATCTCATTCTGCACTGTGGAATATATATCACATTCTGTATTGTGCAATATATATCTCACTGCACTGTGAAATATATATCTCATTCTGTATTGTGGAATATATATCTCATTCTGCATTGTGGAACACATATCTCATTCTGTATTGTGGAATATATCATTCATTCTGGACTGTGGAATATATATCTCATTCTGTATTTAGAATATATATCTCACTGTACTGTGGAATATATATCTCATTCTGTAATGTGGAATATATATCTCACAGTACTGTGGAATATATATGTCATTCTGTATAGTGGAATATATATCTTACTGTACTGTGGAAAATATTTGTCATTCTGTACTGTGGAATGTATAATCTCACTGTACTGTGGAATATATATCTCATTCTGTATTGTGGAATATATATCTCACTGTCCTGTGGAATATATATATCATTCTGCATTGTGGAATATAAATCTCATTCTGTACTGTGGAATATATATCTCATTCTGTATTGTGGAATATATATCTCAATCTGTGCTGAAGAATATATATCTCATTCTGTATTGTGGTATATATATCTCATTCTGTACTGTGGAATATATATCTCACTGTCCTGTGGAAAGTATTTCTCATTCTTTATTGTGGAATATGTATCTCATTCTGCATTGTGGAATATATATCTCATTCTGTATTGTGGAATATATCATTCATTCTGGACTGTGGAATATATATCTCATTCTGTATTTAGAATATCTATCTCACAGTACTGTGGAATATATATCTCATTCTGTAATGTGGAATATATATCTCAATCTGTGCTGAAGAATATATATCTCATTCTGTATTGTGGTATATATATCTCATTCTGTACTGTTGTATATATATCTCACTGTACTGTGGAATATAAATCTCACTGTACTGTGGAATATATATCTCATTCTGTAATGTGGAATATATATCTCAATCTGCGCTGAAGAATATATATCTCATTCTGTATTGTGGAATATATATCTGGTTCTGTACTGTGGAATATATATCACATTCTGTATTATGGAATAAATCTCTCATTCTGCACTGTGGAATATATATCACATACTTTATTGTGGAATATATATCTCATTCTACACTGTGGAATATATATCACATTCTGTATTGTGCAATATATATCTCATTGTGTATTGTGGAATATATATCTCACTGTACTGTGGAATATATATCTCACTGTACTGTGGAAAATATTTCTCATTCTGTATTGTGGAATATATATCTCATTCTGTATTGTGGAATATATATCTCACTGAATTGTGGAATATATATCTCATTCTGTTATGTGGAATATATATCACATTCTGTATTACGGAAGATATCTCCAATTTTGCACAGTGGAATATACATCACATACTGTATTGTGAAATATATATCTCAATCTCTACTAAAGAATATATATCACATTCTGTAGTGTGGAATATATATCTCATTGTGTATTGTGGAATATATGTCTCACTGTACTGTGGAATATATATATCATTCTGTATAGTGAATTATATTTCTCATTGTGTACTGTGGAATATATATCTCACTGTACTGTGGAAAATATATCTCATTCTGTAATGTGCAATATATATCTCACAGTACTGTGGAATATATATATCATTCTGTATAGTGGAATATATATCTCATTCAGGATAGCGGAATATATATCTCATTCTGTACTGTGGAATATATATCTCACTGTCCTGTGGAATATATATATCATTCTGTATTGTGGAATATATATCTCATTCTGTACTGTGGAATATATATCTCATTCTGTATTGTGGAATATATATCTCAATCTGTGCTGAAGAATATATATCTCATTCTGTATTGTGGTATATATATCTCATTCTGTACTGTGGAATAGATATCTCACTGTTCTGTGGAAAATATTTCTCATTCTTTATTGTGGAATATCTATCTCATTCTGTACTGTGGAACATATATCACATTCTGTATTGTGGAATATATCATTCATTCTGTTCTGTGGAATATATATCTCACTGTCCTGTGGAATATATATATCATTCTGTATTGTGGAATATATATCTCATTCTGTACTGTGGAATATATATCTCATTCTGTATTGTGGAATATATATCTCAATCTGTGCTGAAGAATATATATCTCATTCTGTATTGTGGTATATATATCTCATTCTGTACTGTGGAATATTTATCTCACTGTTTTGTGGAAAATATTTCTCATTCTTTATTGTGGAATATCTATCTCATTCTGCACTGTGGAATATATATCACATTCTGTATTGTGCAATATATATCTCATTCTTTATTGTGGAATATATATCTCATTCTGTACTGTGGAATATATATCTCACTGTACTGTGGGAAATATTTCTCATTCTGTATTGTGGAATATATATCTCATTCTGTGCTGTGGAAAACATATCTCATTCTAGACTGTGGAATATATATCTCATTCTGTATTGTGGAATATATATCTCATTCTGTACTGTGGAATATATATCTCACTGTACTGTGGAAAATATTTCTCATTTTGCATTGTGGAATGTGTATCTCATTCTGTACTGTTTAACATACATCACATTCTGTATTGTGGAATATATCATTCATTCTGTATTGTGGAATATATATCTCATTGTTTGTTGTGGAATATATATCATACTGTTCTGTGGAATATATATCTCACTGTACTGTGGAAAATATTTCTCATTCTGTATTGTGGAATATATATCTCATTCTGTATTGTGGAATATATATCTCACTGAACTGTGGAATATATATCTCATTCTGTTATGTGGAATATATATCACATTCTGTATTACGGAATATATCTCCCATTTTGCACAGTGGAATATATATCACACACTGTATTGTGAAATATATATCTCAATCTGTACTAAAGAATATATATCACATTCTGTAGTGTGGAATATATATCTCATTGTGCATTGTGGAATATATATCTCATTCTGCACTGTGGAATATATATCTCATTCCGTATTGTGGAATACATATCTCATTCTGCACTGTGGAATATATATCACATTCTGTATTATGGAATAAATCTCTCATTCTGCACTGTGGAATATATATCACATACTTTATTGTGGAATATATATCTCATTCTGCACTGTAGAATATATATCACATTCTGTATTGTGCAATATATATCTCACTGCACTGTGGAATATATATCTCATTCTGTATTGTGGAATATATATCTCATTCTGCATTGTGGAACACATATCTCATTCTGTATTGTGGAATATATCATTCATTCTGGACTGTGGAATATATATCTCATTCTGTATTTAGAATATATATCTCACTGTACTGTGGAATATATATCTCATTCTGTAATGTGGAATATATATCTCACAGTACTGTGGAATATATATGTCATTCTGTATAGTGGAATATATATCTTACTGTACTGTGGAAAATATTTGTCATTCTGTACTGTGGAATGTATAATCTCACTGTACTGTGGAATATATATCTCATTCTGTATTGTGGAATATATATCTCACTGTCCTGTGGAATATATATATCATTCTGCATTGTGGAATATAAATCTCATTCTGTACTGTGGAATATATATCTCATTCTGTATTGTGGAATCTATATCTCAATCTGTGCTGAAGAATATATATCTCATTCTGTATTGTGGTATATATATCTCATTCTGTACTGTGGAATATATATCTCACTGTCCTGTGGAAAGTATTTCTCATTCTTTATTGTGGAATATGTATCTCATTCTGCATTGTGGAATATATATCTCATTCTGTATTGTGGAATATATCATTCATTCTGGACTGTGGAATATATATCTCATTCTGTATTTAGAATATCTATCTCACAGTACTGTGGAATATATATCTCATTCTGTAATGTGGAATATATATCTCAATCTGTGCTGAAGAATATATATCTCATTCTGTATTGTGGTATATATATCTCATTCTGTACTGTGGTATATATATCTCACTGTACTGTAGAATATAAATCTCACTGTACTGTGGAATATATATCTCATTCTGTAATGTGGAATATATATCTCAATCTGCGCTGAAGAATATATATCTCATTCTGTATTGTGGAATATATATCTGGTTCTGTACTGTGGAATATATATCACATTCTGTATTATGGAATAAATCTCTAATTCTGCACTGTGGAATATATATCACATACTTTATTGTGGAATATATATCTCATTCTGCACTGTGGAATATATATCACATTCTGTATTGTGCAATATATATCTCATTGTGTATTGTGGAATATATATCTCACTGTACTGTGGAATATATATCTCACTGTACTGTGGAAAATATTTCTCATTCTTATTTGTGGAATATATATCTCATTCTGTATTGTGGAATATATATCTCACTGAATTGTGGAATATATATCTCATTCTGTTATGTGGAATATATATCACATTCTGTATTACGGAAGATATCTCCAATTTTGCACAGTGGAATATACATCACATACTGTATTGTGAAATATATATCTCAATCTCTACTAAAGAATATATATCACATTCTGTAGTGTGGTATATATATCTCATTGTGTATTGTGGAATATATGTCTCACTGTACTGTGGAATATATATATCATTCTGTATAGTGAATTATATTTCTCATTGTGTACTGTGGAATATATATCTCACTGTACTGTGGAAAATATATCTCATTCTGTAATGTGCAATATATATCTCACAGTACTGTGGAATATATATATCATTCTGTATAGTGGAATATATATCTCATTCAGGATAGCGGAATATATATCTCATTCTGTACTGTGGAATATATATCTTACTGTACTGTGGAAAATATTTGTCATTCTGTACTGTGGAATGTATAATCTCACTGTACTGTGGAATGTATATCTCATTCTGTATTGTGGAATATATATCTCACTGTCCTGTGGAATATATATATCATTCTGTATTGTGGAATATATATCTCATTCTGTATTGTGGAATATATATCTCAATCTGTGCTGAAGAATATATATCTCATTCTGTATTGTGGAATATATATCTCACTGTACTGTGGAATATATATCTCACTGTACTGTGGAAAATATTTCTCATTCTGTACTGTGGAATATATATCTCATTCTGTATTGTGGAATATATATCTCACTGAACTGTGGAATATATATCTCATTCTGTTATGTGGAATATATATCACATTCTGTATTACGGGATATATCTCCCATTTTGCACAGTGGAATATACATCACATACTGTATTGTGAAATATATATCTCAATCTGTACTAAAGAATATATATCACATTCTGCAGTGTGGAATATATATCTCATTGTGTATTGTGGAATATATGTCTCACTGTACTGTGGAAAGTATTTCTCATTCTGGATTGTGGAATATATATCTCATTCTGGATTGTGGAATATATATCTCACTGTACTGTGGAATATATATCTCATTCTGTATTGCGGAATATATATCTCATTCTGCATTGTGGAATATATATCTCATTCTGTATTGTGGAATATATCATTCATTCTGTACTGTGGAATATATATCTCATTCTGTATTTAGAATATATATCTCACTGTACTGTGGAATATATATCTCATTCTGTAATGTGGAATATATATCTCACAGTACTGTGGAATATATATATCATTCTGTATAGTGGAATATATATCTCATTCTGCACTGTGGAATATATATCACATTCTGTATTGTGCAATATATATCTCATTGTGTATTGTGGAATATATATCTCACTGTACTGTGGAATATATATCTCACTGTACTGTGGAAAATATTTCTCATTCTGTATTGTGGAATATATATTTCATTCTGTATTGTGGAATATATATCTCACTGAACTGTGGAATATATATCTCATTCTGTTATGTGGAATATATATCACATTCTGTATTACGGAATATATCTCCAATTTTGCACAGTGGAATATACATCACATACTGTATTGTGAAATATATATCTCAATCTGTACTAAAGAATATATATCACATTCTGTAGTGTGGAATATATATCTCATTGTGTATTGTGGAATATATGTCTCACTGTACTGTGGAAAATATTTCTCATTCTGTATTGTGGAATATATATCTCATTCTGTATTGTGGAATATATATCTCACTGTACTGTGGAATATATATCTCATTCTGTATTGCGGAATATATATCTCATTCTGCATTGTGGAATATATATCTCATTCTGTATTGTGGAATATATCATTCATTCTGTACTGTGGAATATATATCTCATTCTGTATTTAGAATATATATCTCACTGTACTGTGGAATATATATCTCATTCTGTAATGTGGAATATATATCTCACAGTACTGTGGAATATATATATCATTCTGTATAGTGGAATATATATCTCATTCAGGATAGCGGAATATATATCTCATTCTGTACTGTGGAATATATATCTTACTGTACTGTGGAAAATATTTGTCATTCTGTACTGTGGAATGTATAATCTCACTGTCCTGTGGAATATATATATCATTCTGTATTGTGGAATATATATCTCATTCTGTACTGTGGAATATATATCTCATTCTGTATTGTGGAATTTATATCTCAATCTGTGCTGAAGAATATATATCTCATTCTGTATTGTGGTATATATATCTCATTCTGTACTGTGGAATATATATCTCACTGTACTGTGGAAATATTTCTCATTCTTTATTGTGGAATATCTATCTAATTCTGTACTGTGGAACATATATCACATTCTGTATTGTGGAATATATATCTGGTTCTGTACTGTGGAATATATATCACATTCTGTATTGTGCAATATATATCTCATTGTGTATTGTGCAATATATATCTCACTGTACTGTGGAATATATATCTCACTGTACTTTGGAAAATATTTCTCATTCTGTATTGTGGAATATATATCTCATTCTGTATTGTGGAATATATATCTCACTGAACTGTGGAATATATATCTCATTCTGTTATGTGGAATATATATCACATTCTGTATTACGGAATATATCTCCCATTTTGCACAGTGGAATATACATCACATACTGTATTGTGAAATATATATCTCAATCTGTACTAAAGAATATATATCACATTCTGTAGTGTGGAATATATATCTCATTGTGTATTGTGGAATATATGTCTCACTGTACTGTGGAAAATATTTCTCATTCAGTATTGTGGAATATATATCTCATTCTGTATTGTGGAATATATATCTCACTGTACTGTGGAATATATATCTCATTCTGTATTGCGGAATATATATCTCATTCTGCATTGTGGAATATATATCTCATTCTGTATTGTGGAATATATCATTCATTCTGTACTGTGGAATATATATCTCATTCTTTATTTAGAATATATATCTCACTGTACTGTGGAATATATATATCATTTTGTATTGTTAGAATATATATCTCACTCTGTCCTGTGGAATATAGATCTCATTCTGTAATGTGGAATATATATATCTCACAGTACTGTGGAATATATATATCATTCTGTATAGTGGAATATATATCTCATTCAGAATAGCGGAATGTATATCTCATTCTGTACTGTGGAATATATATCTTACTGTACTGTGGAAAATATTTGTCATTCTGTACTGTGGAATGTATAATCTCACTGTCCTGTGGAATATATATATCATTCTGTATTGTGGAATATATATCTCATTCTGTACTGTGGAATATATATCTCATTCTGTATTGTGGAATATATATCTCAATCTGTGCTGAAGAATATATATCTCATTCTGTATTGTGGTATATATATCTCATTCTGTACTGTGGAACATATATCACATTCTGTATTGTGGAATATATCATTCATTCTGTTCTGTGGAATATATATCTCATTCTGTATTGTGGAATATATATCTCAATCTGTCCTGAAGAATATATATCTCATTCTGTATTGTGGAATATATATCTGGTTCTGTACTGTGGAATATATATCACATTCTGTATTATGGAATAAATCTCTCATTCTGCACTGTGGAATATATATCACATACTTTATTGTGGAATATATATCTCATTCTGCACTGTGGAATATATATCACATTCTGTATTGTGCAATATATATCTCATTGTGTATTGTGGAATATATATCTCACTGTACTGTGGAATATATATCTCACTGTACTGTGGAAAATATTTCTCATTCTGTATTGTGGAATATATATCTCATTCTGTATTGTGGAATATATATCTCACTGAACTGTGGAATATATATCTCATTCTGTTATGTGGAATATATATCACATTCTGTATTACGGAATATATCTCCCATTTTGCACAGTGGAATATACATCACATACTGTATTGTGAAATATATATCTCAATCTGTACTAAAGAATATATATCACATTCTGTAGTGTGGAATATATATCTCATTGTGTATTGTGGAATATATGTCTCACTGTACTGTGGAAAATATTTCTCATTCAGTATTGTGGAATATATATCTCATTCTGTATTGTGGAATATATATCTCACTGTACTGTGGAATATATATCTCATTCTGTATTGCGGAATATATATCTCATTCTGCATTGTGGAATATATATCTCATTCTGTATTGTGGAATCTATCATTCATTCTGTACTGTGGAATATATATCTCATTCTGTATTTAGAATATACATCTCACTGTACTGTGGAATATATATATCATTCTGTATTGTGGAATATATATCTCACTCTGTCCTGTGGAATATAGATCTCATTCTGTAATGTGGAATATATATCTCACAGTTCTGTGGAATATTTATATCATTCTGTATAGTGGAACATATATCTTATTCTGTATAGCGGAATATATATCTCATTCTGTACTGTGGAATATATATCTCACTGTACTGTGGAAAATATTTGTCATTCTGTACCGTGGAATATACAATCTCACTGTACTGTGGAATATATATCTCATTTTGTATTGTGGAATATATAACTCACTGTACTGTGGAATATATATCTCACTGTACTGTGGAAAATATTTCTCATTCTGTATTGTGGAATATATATCTCATTCTGTATTGTGGAATATGTATCTCACTGTACTGTGGAATGTATATCTCACTATTTATTGTGGAATATATCTCATTCTGTACTGTGGAATATATATCTCATTCTGTACTGTGGAATATATATCTCATTCTGCACTATGGAATATATATCTCATTCTGCACTGTGGAATATATATCACATTCTGTATTGTGCAATATATATCTCATTGTGTATTGTGGAATATATATCTCACTGTACTGTGGAATATATATCTCACTGTACTGTGGAAAATATTTCTCATTCTGTATTGTGGAATATATATTTCATTCTGTATTGTGGAATATATATCTCACTGAACTGTGGAATATATATCTCATTCTGTTATGTGGAATATATATCACATTCTGTATTACGGAATATATCTCCAATTTTGCACAGTGGAATATACATCACATACTGTATTGTGAAATATATATCTCAATCTGTACTAAAGAATATATATCACATTCTGTAGTGTGGAATATATATCTCATTGTGTATTGTGGAATATATGTCTCACTGTACTGTGGAAAATATTTCTCATTCTGTATTGTGGAATATATATCTCATTCTGTATTGTGGAATATATATCTCACTGTACTGTGGAATATATATCTCATTCTGTATTGCGGAATATATATCTCATTCTGCATTGTGGAATATATATCTCATTCTGTATTGTGGAATATATCATTCATTCTGTACTGTGGAATATATATCTCATTCTGTATTTAGAATATATATCTCACTGTACTGTGGAATATATATCTCATTCTGTAATGTGGAATATATATCTCACAGTACTGTGGAATATATATATCATTCTGTATAGTGGAATATATATCTCATTCAGGATAGCGGAATATATATCTCATTCTGTACTGTGGAATATATATCTTACTGTACTGTGGAAAATATTTGTCATTCTGTACTGTGGAATGTATAATCTCACTGTCCTGTGGAATATATATATCATTCTGTATTGTGGAATATATATCTCATTCTGTACTGTGGAATATATATCTCATTCTGTATTGTGGAATTTATATCTCAATCTGTGCTGAAGAATATATATCTCATTCTGTATTGTGGTATATATATCTCATTCTGTACTGTGGAATATATATCTCACTGTACTGTGGAAATATTTCTCATTCTTTATTGTGGAATATCTATCTAATTCTGTACTGTGGAACATATATCACATTCTGTATTGTGGAATATATATCTGGTTCTGTACTGTGGAATATATATCACATTCTGTATTGTGCAATATATATCTCATTGTGTATTGTGCAATATATATCTCACTGTACTGTGGAATATATATCTCACTGTACTTTGGAAAATATTTCTCATTCTGTATTGTGGAATATATATCTCATTCTGTATTGTGGAATATATATCTCACTGAACTGTGGAATATATATCTCATTCTGTTATGTGGAATATATATCACATTCTGTATTACGGAATATATCTCCCATTTTGCACAGTGGAATATACATCACATACTGTATTGTGAAATATATATCTCAATCTGTACTAAAGAATATATATCACATTCTGTAGTGTGGAATATATATCTCATTGTGTATTGTGGAATATATGTCTCACTGTACTGTGGAAAATATTTCTCATTCAGTATTGTGGAATATATATCTCATTCTGTATTGTGGAATATATATCTCACTGTACTGTGGAATATATATCTCATTCTGTATTGCGGAATATATATCTCATTCTGCATTGTGGAATATATATCTCATTCTGTATTGTGGAATATATCATTCATTCTGTACTGTGGAATATATATCTCATTCTTTATTTAGAATATATATCTCACTGTACTGTGGAATATATATATCATTTTGTATTGTTAGAATATATATCTCACTCTGTCCTGTGGAATATAGATCTCATTCTGTAATGTGGAATATATATATCTCACAGTACTGTGGAATATATATATCATTCTGTATAGTGGAATATATATCTCATTCAGAATAGCGGAATGTATATCTCATTCTGTACTGTGGAATATATATCTTACTGTACTGTGGAAAATATTTGTCATTCTGTACTGTGGAATGTATAATCTCACTGTCCTGTGGAATATATATATCATTCTGTATTGTGGAATATATATCTCATTCTGTACTGTGGAATATATATCTCATTCTGTATTGTGGAATATATATCTCAATCTGTGCTGAAGAATATATATCTCATTCTGTATTGTGGTATATATATCTCATTCTGTACTGTGGAACATATATCACATTCTGTATTGTGGAATATATCATTCATTCTGTTCTGTGGAATATATATCTCATTCTGTATTGTGGAATATATATCTCAATCTGTCCTGAAGAATATATATCTCATTCTGTATTGTGGAATATATATCTGGTTCTGTACTGTGGAATATATATCACATTCTGTATTATGGAATAAATCTCTCATTCTGCACTGTGGAATATATATCACATACTTTATTGTGGAATATATATCTCATTCTGCACTGTGGAATATATATCACATTCTGTATTGTGCAATATATATCTCATTGTGTATTGTGGAATATATATCTCACTGTACTGTGGAATATATATCTCACTGTACTGTGGAAAATATTTCTCATTCTGTATTGTGGAATATATATCTCATTCTGTATTGTGGAATATATATCTCACTGAACTGTGGAATATATATCTCATTCTGTTATGTGGAATATATATCACATTCTGTATTACGGAATATATCTCCCATTTTGCACAGTGGAATATACATCACATACTGTATTGTGAAATATATATCTCAATCTGTACTAAAGAATATATATCACATTCTGTAGTGTGGAATATATATCTCATTGTGTATTGTGGAATATATGTCTCACTGTACTGTGGAAAATATTTCTCATTCAGTATTGTGGAATATATATCTCATTCTGTATTGTGGAATATATATCTCACTGTACTGTGGAATATATATCTCATTCTGTATTGCGGAATATATATCTCATTCTGCATTGTGGAATATATATCTCATTCTGTATTGTGGAATCTATCATTCATTCTGTACTGTGGAATATATATCTCATTCTGTATTTAGAATATACATCTCACTGTACTGTGGAATATATATATCATTCTGTATTGTGGAATATATATCTCACTCTGTCCTGTGGAATATAGATCTCATTCTGTAATGTGGAATATATATCTCACAGTTCTGTGGAATATTTATATCATTCTGTATAGTGGAACATATATCTTATTCTGTATAGCGGAATATATATCTCATTCTGTACTGTGGAATATATATCTCACTGTACTGTGGAAAATATTTGTCATTCTGTACCGTGGAATATACAATCTCACTGTACTGTGGAATATATATCTCATTTTGTATTGTGGAATATATAACTCACTGTACTGTGGAATATATATCTCACTGTACTGTGGAAAATATTTCTCATTCTGTATTGTGGAATATATATCTCATTCTGTATTGTGGAATATGTATCTCACTGTACTGTGGAATGTATATCTCACTATTTATTGTGGAATATATCTCATTCTGTACTGTGGAATATATATCTCATTCTGTACTGTGGAATATATATCTCATTCTGCACTATGGAATATATATCTCATTCTGTACTGTGGAATATATATCTCATTCTGTACTGTGGAATATATATCTCATTCTGCACTATGGAATATATATCTCATTCCGTATTGTGGAATATATATCTCATTCTGCACTGTGGAATATATATCTCACTGTACTCTGGAATGTATATCTCACTCTTTATTGTGGAATATATCTCATTCTGTACTGTGGAATATATATCTCATTCTGTACTGTGGAATATATATCTCATTCTGCACTATGGAATATATATCTCATTCTGCACTGTGGAATATATATCTCATTCCGTATTGTGGAATATATATCTCATTCTGCACTGTGGAATATATATCACATTCTGTTTTATGGAATAAATCTCTCATTCTGCACTGTTGAATATATATCACATACTTTATTGTGGAATATATATCTCATTCTGCACTGTGGAATATATATCACATTCTGTATTGTGCAATATATATCTCATTGTGGATTGTGGAATATATATCTCACTGTACTGTGGAATATATATCTCACTGTACTGTGGAAAATATTTCTCATTCTGTATTGTGGAATATATATCTCATTCTTTGTTGTGGAATATATATCTCACTGTACTGTGGAATATATATCTCATTCTGTATTGTGGAATATATATCTCATTCTGCATTGTGGAACATATATCTCATTCTGTATTGCGGAATATATCATTCATTCTGGACTGTGGAATATATATCTCATTCTGTATTTAAAATATATATCTCACTGTACTGTGGAATTTTTATCTCATTCTGTAATGTGGACTATATATCTCACAGTACTGTGGAATATATATATCATTCTGTATAGTGGAATATATATCTCATTCTGTACTGTGGAATATATATCTTACTGTACTGTGGAAAATATTTGTCATTCTGTACTGTGGAATGTATAATCTCACTGATTGTGGAATATATATCTCACTGCACTGTGGAATATATAACTCACTGTACTGTGGAATATATATATCTCACTATACTGTGGAATATATATCTCACTGTATTGTGAAATATATATCTCACTGTACTGTAGAATATATATCTCATTCTGTACTGGGGAATATATATCTCACTTTACTGTGGAATATATATCTCATAGTATTGTGGAATACATATCTCATTCTGTACTGTGGAATAAATATTTCACTCTGTATTGTGGAATAAATATCTCACTCTGTATTGTGGAATATATATCTCACTGTACTGTGGAATATATATCTCATTCTGTATTGTGGAATATATATCTCATTCTGTATTGTGGAATATATATCTCACTGTACTATGGAATATATATCTCACTGTACTGTGGAATATATATCTAAATGTTTTGTGGAATATATATTTCACTGTACTGTGGAATATAAATATCATTGTATTGTGGAATATATATCTCATTCTGTATTGTGGAATATGTATCTCACTGTATTGTGAAATATCTAACTCACTGCACTGTGGAATATATATCTCACTCTGCATTGTGGAATATATATCTCACTGTACTGTGGAATATAAATATCATTGTATTGTGGAATATGTCATTCATTCTGTACTGTGCAATATATATCTCATTCTGTATTGTGGAATATATATCTCATATATTCCACAATACAGTGAGATATATATTCCACAGTACAGTATCTCATTCTGTATTGTGGAATATGTTTATCACTGTACTGTGGAATATATATCTCACTCTGTATTGTGGAATATATATCTCAATGTACTGTGGAATATATATCTCACTGTATTGTGAAATATATATCTCATTCTGTATTGTGGAATATGTATCTCACTGCTCTGTGGAATATATATCTCACTGTACTGTGGAATATATATCTCACTCTGTATTGTAGAATATATATCTCAACCTGTATTGTGGAATATATATCTCACTGTACGGTGGAATATATATCTCACTGTACTGTGCAATATATATCTCACTCTGTATTGTGGCATATATATCTCACTGTTCTGTGGAATATATATCTCACTGTACTGTGCAATATAGATCTAACTGTATCGTGGAATATATACCTCATTCTGTATTGTGGAATATGTATCTCACTGTATTGTGGAATATGTATCTCACTGTACTGTGGAATATATATATCAATATATTGTGCAATATATATCATTCTGTACTGTGGAATATATATCTCACTGTATTGTGGAATATATATCTCACTGTACTGTGGAATATATATCTCACTGTACTGTGGATTATATATCTCACTATATTGTGGATTATATTTCTCATTCTGTATTGTGGAATATGTATTTCACTGTACTGTGGAATAGATATCTCATTGTACTGTGGAATATATATCTCATTGTACTGTGGAATAGATATCTCATTCTGTATTGTGGAATATATATCTCATTCTGCACCGTGGAATATATATCTCACTGTATTGTGGATTATTTTTCTCATTCTGTATTGTGGAATATGTATTTCACTGTACAGTGGAATATATATCTCATTGTACTGTGGAATATATATCTCATTGTACTGTGGAATAGATATCTCATTCTGTATTGTGGAATATATATCTCATTCTGCAACGTGGAATATATATCTCACTGTATTGTGGAATATATATCTCACTGTACTGTGGAATATATAACTCACTGTACTGTGGAATATATATATCTCACTATACTGTGGAATATATATCTCACTGTATTGTGAAATATATATCTCACTGTACTGTAGAATATATATCTCATTCTGTATTGTGGAATATATATCTCACTGTATTGTGGAATATATAACTCACTGTATTGCGGAATATATATCTCATCCTGTTTTGTGGAATATACATCTCATTCTGTACTGTGGAATATATATCTCATTCTGTATTGTGGAATATGTATCTCACTGTATTGTGCAATATATATCTCACTGTACTGCGGAATATATGTCTCACTGTACTGTGGAATATATATCCCACTCTTTATTGTGGAATACATATGTCATTCTGTATTGTGGAATATATATCTCACTGTATTGTGGAATATGTATCTCACTGTATTGTGCAATATATATCTCACTGTACTGTGGAATATATAGCTGACTGTACTGTGGAACATATATCTCATTCTGTATTGTGGAATATATATCTCACTGTATTGTGGAATATATCTCTCATTCTGTACTGTGGAATATATATATCACTGTACTGTGGAATATATATCTCACTACTGTAGCATATATATCTCATTCTGTACTGTGGAATGTATATCTCACTGAACTGTGGAATATATATCTCACTGTACTGTGGAATATATATCTCACTGTATTGTGGAATATATATCTCACACTGTATTGTGGACTATATATCTCACTGTACTGTGGAATATATATCTTACTGTACTGTGCAATATATATATGACTGTACTGTGGAATATATATGTAACTCTTTATAGTGAATATGTATCTCACTGTACTGTGGAATATATCTCTCATTGTATTGTGGTCTATATATCTCATTCTGTATTGTGGAATATATATCCCACTGTACTGTGGACTAAATATATCATTCTGTATTGTGGAATATATATCTCACTGTACTGTGGAATATATATTACATTCTGTATTGTGGAATATATATCTCATTCTGTACTGTGGAATATATATCTCACTGTACTGTGGAATATATTTCTCATTCTGTACTGTGGAATATATATCTCATTCTGTATTGTCGAATATATATCTCATTCTGTACTGTGGAATATATATCACATTCTGTATTGTGGAATATATCTCTCATTCTGTACTGTGGAATGTATATCTCATTCTGTACTGTGGAATATATATCTCACTGTACTGTGCAATATATATCTCACTGTATTGTGCAATATATATCTCACTGTATTGTGGAATATATATCTCATTCTGTATTGTGGAATATGTATCTCACTGTTCTGTGGAATATATATCTCACTGTACTGTGGAATATATATATCATTGTATTGTGCAATATATATCTCACTGTACTGTGGAAAATATTTCTCATTCTGTACTGTGGAATATATATCTCACTGTACTGTGGAATATATTCTGTATCGTGGAATATATATTTCATTCTGTATTGTGGAATATGTATCTCACTGTATTGTGCAATATATATCCCACTGTACTGTGGACTATATATATATCATTCTGTATTGTGGAATATATATCTCACTGTATTGTGAAATATATATCTCACTGGACTGTGAAATATATATCTCACTGTACTGTGGAATATATATATAAATTCTGTATTGTGGAATATATATCTCATTCTGTACTGTGGAATACATATCTCACTGTACTGTGGAATATATTTCTCATTCTGTATTGTGGAATATATATCTCATTCTGTACTGTGGAATATACATCTCATTCTGTATTGTGGAATATATATCTCACTGCACTGTGGAATATATATCTCACTCTGTATTGTGGAATATATATCTCACTGTACTGTGGAATATATATCTCACTGTATTATGGAATATATATATCTCACTGTACTATAGAATATATATCTCATTCTGTACTGGGGAATATATATCTCACTGTACTGTGGAATATATAGCTCACTGTAATGTGGAATATATATCTAATTTTGTATTGTGGAATATGTATCTCACTGTATTGTGGATTATATTTCTCATTCTGTATTGTGGAATATGTATTTCACTGTACTGTGGAATATATATCTCACTGTACTGTGGAATATATATCTCACTGCATTGTGGAATATATATCTCATTCTGTATTGTGGAATATGTATTTCACTGTACTGTGGAATATATATCTCATTCTATTGTGGAATGTATATCTCACTGTACTGTGGAATATATATCTCATTCTGTATTGCGGAATATATATCTCATTCTGCATTGTGGAATATATATCTCACTGTACTGTGGAATATATATCTCACTGTATTGTGGAATATATATCTTACTCTGTATTGTGGAATATGTATTTCACTGTACTGTGGAATATATATCTCACTGTGTATTGTGGAATATATATCTCATTCTGTACTGTGGAATATATATCTCATTGTACTGTGGAATATATATCTCATTCTGCACTGTGGAATATATATATCATTGTATTGTGGAATATATATCTCACTGTACTGTGGAATATATATCTCATTCTGCATTGTGGAATATATATTTCACTGTACTGTGGAATATATATCTCACTGTACTGTGGAATATATATCTCACTGTATTGTGGAATATATATCTTATTCTGTATTGTGGAATATGTATTTCACTGTACTGTGGAATATATATCTCACTGTGTATTGTGGAATATATATCTCATTCTGTACTGTGGAATATATATCTCATTCTGCACTGTGGAATATATATCTCATTGTATTGTGGAATATATATCTCACTGTACTGTGGAATATATATCTCATTCTGCATTGTGGAATATATATTTCACTGTACTGTGGAATATATATCTCACTGTACTGTGGAATATATATCTCATTGTATTATGGAATATATATCTCACTGTACCTTGGAATATATATATCACTGTATTGTGGAATATATATCTCACTGTACTGTAGAATATATATCTCATTCTGTACTGGGGAATATATATCTCACTGTACTGTGGAATATATAGCTCACTGTACTGTGGAATATATATCTCACTGCACTGTGGAATATATATCTCACTGTATTGTGGAATATATATCTCACTGTACTGTGGAACATGTATCTCATTCTGTATAGTGGAATATACATCTCACTGTATTATGGAATATTTCTCTCATTCTGTATTGTGGAATATGTATCTCATTTTGTACTGTGGAATATATATCTCATTCTGCATTGTGGAATATGTATCTCACTGTACTGTGGAATATAGATCTCACTGTACTGTGCAACATATATCTCATTCTGTATTGTTGAATATATATCTCACTGTATTATGGAATATAGATCTCATTCTGTATTGTGGAATATATATCTCATTCTATACTATGGAATATATATCTCATGCTGTATTGTGGAATATATATCTCATTCTGTGCTGTGGAATATATATCTCATTCTGTTTTGTGGAATATACATCTCATTCTGTACTGTGGAATATATATCTCATTCTGCATTGTGGAATATGTATCTCACTGTACTGCGGAATATATGTCTCACTGTACTGTGGAATATATATATCAATTCTGTATTGTGGACTATATATCTCATTCTGTACTGTGGAATATATATCTCACTGTACTGTGGAATATATTTCTCATTCTGTATTGTGGAATATATATCTCATTCTGTACTTGGAATTTATATCTCATTCTGTATTGTGGAATATATATCTCACTGTATTGTGCAATATATATCTCACTGTACTGTGGAATATATATATCACTGAATTGTGGAATATATATCTCATTCTGTATTGTGGAATATATATCTCACTATATTGTGAAATATATATCTCACTGTACTGTGGAATATATAACTCACTGGACTGTGGAATATATATATCATTCTGTATTTTGGAATTTATATCTCACTGTACTGTCGAATATATTTCTCATTCTGTATTGTGGAATATATATCTCACTGTATTGTGGAATATATATCTCACTGTACTGTGGAATATATATCTCACTGCACTGTGGAATGTATATTTCACTGTATTGTGGAATATATAGCTCACTGTACTGTGGAACATATATCTCATTCTGTTTGTGGAATATATATCTCATTCTGCACTGTGGAATATATATCTCACTGTACTGTGGAATATATATGTCACTCTGTATTGTGTAATATGTATCTCACTGTACTGTGGAATATATATCTCACTGTACTGTGGAAAATATTTCTCATTCTGTACTGTGGAAAAAATATCTCACTGTACTGTGGAATATATTCTGTATCGTGGAATATATATTTCATTCTGTATTGTGGAATATGTATCTCACTGTATTCTGCAATATATATCCCACTGTACTGTGGACTACATATATCTCATTCTGTATTGTGGAATATATATCTCACTGTACTGTGGAATATATATCACATTCTGTATTGTGGAATATATATCACATTCTGTATTGTGGAATTTATATCTCACTGTACTGTAGAATATATATCTCATTCTGGTACCGTGGAATATATATCTCACTGTATTGTGGAATATATATCTCACTGTACTGTGGAATATGTATCTCACTGCACTGTGGAATATATATCTCACTGTATTGTGGAATATATATCTCACTGTACTGTGGAATATATATCTCATTCTGGTACTGTGGAATATATATCTCACTGTATTGTGGAATATATATCTCACTGTATTGTGGAATATGTATCTCACTGTATTGTGGATTATATTCCTCATTCTGTAATGTGGAATATGTATTTCACTGTACTGTGGAATATATATCTCACTGTACTGTGGAATAAATATCTCACTCTGTATTGTGGAATATATATCTCACTGTACTGTGGAATATATATCTCATTGTACTGTGGAATATATATCTCATTGTACTGTGGAATAGATATCTCATTGTATTGTGGAATATATATCTCATTGTATTGTGGAATATATATCTCATTCTGCACTGTGGAATATATATCTCATTGTATTGTGGAATATACATCTCACTGCATTGTGGAATATATATCTCATTTTGTATTGTGGAATATATATCTCACTGTACTGTGGAATATATATCTCACTGTACTGTGGAATATATATCTCACTGTACCGTGGAATATATATCTCACTGTACTGTAGAATATATATCTCATTCTGCATTGTGGAATATATATTTCACTGTACTGTGGAATATATATCTCACTGTACTGTGGAATATATATCTCATTGTATTGTGGAATATATATCTCACTGTACTGTGGAATATATATCTCACTGTATTGTGGAATATATATCTCACTGTACTGTGGAATATATAACTCACTGTACTGTGGAATATATATATCTCACTATACTGTGGAATATATATCTCACTGTATTGTGAAATATATATCTCACTGTACTGTAGAATATATATCTCATTCTGTACTGGGGAATATATATCTCACTGTACTGTGGAATATATAGCTCACTGTGCTGTGGAATATATATCTCACTGCACTGTGGAATATATATCTCACTGTACTGTGGAATATAGATCTCACTGTACTGTGGAACATATATCTCATTCTGTATTGTTGAATATATATCTCACTGTATTATGGAATATAGATCTCATTCTGTATTGTGGAATATATATCTCATTCTGTGCTGTGGAATATATATCTCATTCTGTTTTGTGGAATATACATCTCATTCTGTACTGTGGAATATATATCTCATTCTGTATTGTGGAATATGTATCTCACTGTACTGCGGAATATATGTCTCACTGTACTGTGGAATATATATCTAATTCTGTATTTTGGAATATATATCTCACTGTACTGTGGAATATATATATCAATTCTGTATTGTGGAATATATATCTCATTCTGTACTGTGGAATATATATCTCACTGTACTGTGGAATATATTTCTCATTCTGTATTGTGGAATATATATCTCATTCTGTACTTGGAATATATATCTCATTCTGTATTGTGGAATATATATCTCACTGTATTGTGCAATATATATCTCACTGTACTGTGGAATATATATATCACTGAATTGTGGAATATATATCTCATTCTGTATTGTGGAATATATATCTCACTATATTGTGAAATATATATCTCACTGTACTGTGGAATATATATCTCACTGTATTGTGGAATATATATCTCACTGTACTGTGGAATATATAACTCACTGTACTGTGGAATATATATATCTCACTATACTGTGGAATATATATCTCACTGTATTGTGAAATATATATCTCACTGTACTGTAGAATATATATCTCATTCTGTACTGGGGAATATATATCTCACTGTACTGTGGAATATATAGCTCACTGTGCTGTGGAATATATATCTCACTGCACTGTGGAATATATATCTCACTGTACTGTGGAATATAGATCTCACTGTACTGTGGAACATATATCTCATTCTGTATTGTTGAATATATATCTCACTGTATTATGGAATATAGATCTCATTCTGTATTGTGGAATATATATCTCATTCTGTGCTGTGGAATATATATCTCATTCTGTTTTGTGGAATATACATCTCATTCTGTACTGTGGAATATATATCTCATTCTGTACTGTGGAATATATATCTCATTCTGTATTGTGGAATATGTATCTCACTGTACTGCGGAATATATGTCTCACTGTACTGTGGAATATATATCTAATTCTGTATTTTGGAATATATATCTCACTGTACTGTGGAATATATATATCAATTCTGTATTGTGGAATATATATCTCATTCTGTACTGTGGAATATATATCTCACTGTACTGTGGAATATATTTCTCATTCTGTATTGTGGAATATATATCTCATTCTGTACTTGGAATATATATCTCATTCTGCATTGTGGAATAAATATTTCACTGTACTGTGGAATATATATCTCACTGTACTGTGGAATATATATCTCATTGTATTGTGGAATTTATATCTCACTGTACTGTAGAATATATATCTCATTCTGGTACCGTGGAATATATATCTCACTGTATTGTGGAATATATACATCTCACTGTACTGTGGAATATGTATCTCACTGCACTGTGGAATATATATCTCACTGTATTGTGGAATATATATCTCACTGTACTGTGGAATATATATCTCATTCTGGTACTGTGGAATATATATCTCACTGTATTGTGGAATATATATCTCACTGTATTGTGGAATATGTATCTCACTGTATTGTGGATTATATTCCTCATTCTGTAATGTGGAATATGTATTTCACTGTACTGTGGAATATATATCTCACTGTACTGTGGAATAAATATCTCACTCTGTATTGTGGAATATATATCTCACTGTACTGTGGAATATATATCTCATTGTACTGTGGAATATATATCTCATTGTACTGTGGAATAGATATCTCATTGTATTGTGGAATATATATCTCATTGTATTGTGGAATATATATCTCATTCTGCACTGTGGAATATATATCTCATTGTATTGTGGAATATACATCTCACTGCATTGTGGAATATATATCTCATTTTGTACTGTGGAATATATATCTCACTGTATTGTGGAATATGTATCTCACTGTATTGTGGATTATATTCCTCATTCTGTAATGTGGAATATGTATTTCACTGTACTGTGGAATATATATCTCACTGTACTGTGGAATAAATATCTCACTCTGTATTGTGGAATATATATCTCACTGTACTGTGGAATATATATCTCATTGTACTGTGGAATATATATCTCATTGTACTGTGGAATAGATATCTCATTGTATTGTGGAATATATATCTCATTGTATTGTGGAATATATATCTCATTCTGCACTGTGGAATATATATCTCATTGTATTGTGGAATATACATCTCACTGCATTGTGGAATATATATCTCATTTTGTATTGTGGAATATATATCTCACTGTACTGTGGAATATATATCTCACTGTACTGTGGAATATATATCTCACTGTACCGTGGAATATATATCTCACTGTACTGTAGAATATATATCTCATTCTGCATTGTGGAATATATATTTCACTGTACTGTGGAATATATATCTCACTGTACTGTGGAATATATATCTCATTGTATTGTGGAATATATATCTCACTGTACTGTGGAATATATATCTCACTGTATTGTGGAATATATATCTCACTGTACTGTGGAATATATAACTCACTGTACTGTGGAATATATATATCTCACTATACTTCGGAATATATATCTCACTGTATTGTGAAATATATATCTCACTGTACTGTAGAATATATATCTCATTCTGTACTGGGAAATATATATCTCACTGTACTGTGGAATATATAGCTCACTGTGCTGTGGAATATATATCTCACTGCACTGTGGAATATATATCTCACTGTACTGTGGAATATAGATCTCACTGTACTGTGGAACATATATCTCATTCTGTATTGTTGAATATATATCTCACTGTATTATGGAATATAGATCTCATTCTGTATTGTGGAATATATATCTCATTCTGTGCTGTGGAATATATATCTCATTCTGTTTTGTGGAATATACATCTCATTCTGTACTGTGGAATATATATCTCATTCTGTATTGTGGAATATGTATCTCACTGTACTGCGGAATATATGTCTCACTGTACTGTGGAATATATATCTAATTCTGTATTTTGGAATATATATCTCACTGTACTGTGGAATATATATATCAATTCTGTATTGTGGAATAGATATCTCATTCTGTACTGTGGAATATATATCTCATTCTGTACTGTGGAATATATATCTCACTGTACTGTGGAATATATTTCTCATTCTGTATTGTGGAATATATATCTCATTCTGTACTTGGAATATATATCTCATTCTGTATTGTGGAATATATATCTCACTGTATTGTGCAATATATATCTCACTGTACTGTGGAATATATATATCACTGAATTGTGGAATATATATCTCATTCTGTATTGTGGAATATATATCTCACTATATTGTGAAATATATATCTCACTGTACTGTGGAATATATAACTCACTGTACTGTGGAATATATATATCATTCTGTATTTTGGAATTTATATCTCACTGTACTGTCGAATATATATCTCATTCTGTATTGTGGAATATATATCTCACTGTATTGTGGAATATATATCTCACTGTACTGTAGAATATATATCTCACTGTACTGTGGAATGTATATTTCACTGTATTGTGGAATATATAGCTCACTGTACTGTGGAACATATATCTCATTCTGTTTGTGGAATATATATCTCATTCTGCACTGTGGAATATATATCTCACTGTACTGTGGAATATATATGTCACTCTGTATTGTGTAATATGTATCTCACTGTACTGTGGAATATATATCTCACTGTACTGTAGAAAATATTTCTCATTCTGTACTGTGGAATATATAACTCACTGTACTGTGGAATATATTCTGTATCGTGGAATATATATTTAATTCTGTATTGTGGAATATGTATCTCACTGTATTGTGCAATATATATCCCACTGTACTGTGGACTATATATATCTCATTCTGTATTGTGGAATATATATCTCACTGTATTGTGGAATATATATCTCACTGTACTGTGGAATATACATCTCACTGCATTGTGGAATATATATCTCATTCTGTATTGTGGAATATGTATTTCACTGTATTGTGAAATATATATCTCACTGTACTGTGGAATATATCACTCACTGTACTGTGGAATATATATCACATTCTGTATTGTGGAATATATATCACATTCTGTATTGTGGAATTTATATCTCACTGTACTGTAGAATATATATCTCATTCTGCTACTGTGGAATATACATCTCACTGTATTGTGGAATATATATCTCACTGTACTGTGGAATATGTATCTCACTGCACTGTGGAATATATATCTCATTCTGTATTGTGGAATATGTATTTCACTGTTCTGTGGAATATATATCTCATTGTATTGTGGAATATATATCTCACTGTACTGTACAATATATATCTCAATCTGTATTGTGGAATATATATCTCATTCTGCACTGTGGAATATATATCTCATTGTATTGTGGAATATATATCTCACTGTACTGTGGAATATATATCTCACTGAACTGTGGAATATATATCTCATTGTATTGTGGAATATATATTTCACTGTACTGTGGAATATATATCTCACTGTACTGTGGAATATATATCTCACTGTACTGTGGAATATATATCTCATTGTATTGTGGAACATATATCTCACTGTACTGTGGAATATATACCACACTGTATTGTGGAATATATATCTTATTCTGTATTGTGGAATATGTATTTCACTGTCCTGTGGAATATATATATATATATATACACTGTACTGTGGAATAAATATCTCACTCTGTATTGTGGAATATATATCTCACTGTACTGTGGAATATATATCTCATTGTATTGTGGAATATATATCTCATTGTACTGTGGAATATATATTTCATTCTGCACTGTGGATATGAATATCTCATTGTATTGTGGAATATATATCTCACTGTACTGTACAATATATATCTCAATCTGTATTGTGGAATATATATCTCATTCTCTATTGTGGAATATATATCTCACTGTTCTGTGGAAAAAATATCTCACTGTATTGTGGAATATATATCTCTTTGTATTGTGGAATATATATCTCACTGTATTATGCAATATATATCTCATTGTATTGTGGAATATATATCTCATTGTACTGTGGAATATATATCTCATTCTGTACTGTGGCATATATATCTCATTCTGTATTGTGGAATATATATCTCATTCTGCATTGTGGAATATATATCTCACTGTATTATGCAATATATATCTCACTGTATTGTGGAATATATATCTTATTCTGTATTGTGGAATATGTATTTCACTGTACTGTGGAATATATATCTCACTCTGTATTGTGGAATATATATCTCACTGTACTGTGGAATATATATCTCACTGTATTATGGAATATATATATCTCACTGTACTATAGAATATATATCTCATTCTGTACTGAGGAATATATATCTCACTGTACTGTGGAATATATAGCTCACTGTAATGTGGAATATATATCTAATTTTGTATTGTGGAATATGTATCTCACTGTATTGTGGATTATATTTCTCATTCTGTATTGTGGAATATGTATTTCACTGTACTGTGGAATATATATCTCACTGTACTGTGGAATATATATCTCACTGCATTGTGGAATATATATCTCATTCTGTATTGTGGAATATGTATTTCACTGTACTGTGGAATATATATCTCATTCTATTGTGGAATGTATATCTCACTGTACTGTGGAATATATATCTCATTCTGTATTGCGGAATATATATCTCATTCTGCATTGTGGAATATATATCTCACTGTACTGTGGAATATATATCTCACTGTATTGTGGAATATATATCTTACTCTGTATTGTGGAATATGTATTTCACTGTACTGTGGAATATATATCTCACTGTGTATTGTGGAATATATATCTCATTCTGTACTGTGGAATATATATCTCATTGTACTGTGGAATATATATCTCATTCTGCACTGTGGAATATATATATCATTGTATTGTGGAATATATATCTCACTGTACTGTGGAATATATATCTCATTCTGCATTGTGGAATATATATTTCACTGTACTGTGGAATATATATCTCACTGTACTGTGGAATATATATCTCACTGTATTGTGGAATATATATCTTATTCTGTATTGTGGAATATGTATTTCACTGTACTGTGGAATATATATCTCACTGTGTATTGTGGAATATATGTCTCATTCTGTACTGTGGAATATATATCTCATTCTGCACTGTGGAATATATATCTCATTGTATTGTGGAATATATATCTCACTGTACTGTGGAATATATATCTCATTCTGCATTGTAGAATATATATTTCACTGTACTGTGGAATATATATCTCACTGTACTGTGGAATATATATCTCATTGTATTATGGAATATATATCTCACTGTACCTTGGAATATATATCTCACTGTATTGTGGAATATATATCTCACTGTACTGTAGAATATATATCTCATTCTGTACTGGGGAATATATATCTCACTGTACTGTGGAATATATAGCTCACTGTACTGTGGAATATATATCTCACTGCACTGTGGAACATGTATCTCATTCTGTATAGTGGAATATACATCTCACTGTATTATGGAATATTTCTCTCATTCTGTATTGTGGAATATGTATCTCATTCTGTACTGTGGAATATATATCTCATTCTGCATTGTGGAATATGTATCTCACTGTACTGTGGAATATAGATCTCACTGTACTGTGCAACATATATCTCATTCTGTATTGTTGAATATATATCTCACTGTATTATGGAATATAGATCTCATTCTGTATTGTGGAATATATATCTCATTCTATACTATGGAATATATATCTCATGCTGTATTGTGGAATATATATCTCATTCTGTGCTGTGGAATATATATCTCATTCTGTTTTGTGGAATATACATCTCATTCTGTACTGTGGAATATATATCTCATTCTGCATTGTGGAATATGTATCTCACTGTACTGCGGAATATATGTCTCACTGTACTGTGGAATATATATATCAATTCTGTATTGTGGACTATATATCTCATTCTGTACTGTGGAATATATATCTCACTGTACTGTGGAATATATTTCTCATTCTGTATTGTGGAATATATATCTCATTCTGTACTTGGAATATATATCTCATTCTGTATTGTGGAATATATATCTCACTGTATTGTGCAATATATATCTCACTGTACTGTGGAATATATATATCACTGAATTGTGGAATATATATCTCATTCTGTATTGTGGAATATATATCTCACTATATTGTGAAATATATATCTCACTGTACTTTGGAATATATAACTCACTGGACTGTGGAATATATATATCATTCTGTATTTTGGAATTTATATCTCACTGTACTGTCGAATATATTTCTCATTCTGTATTGTGGAATATATATCTCACTGTATTGTGGAATATATATCTCACTGTACTGTGGAATATATATCTCACTGCACTGTGGAATGTATATTTCACTGTATTGTGGAATATATAGCTCACTGTACTGTGGAACATATATCTCATTCTGTTTGTGGAATATATATCTCATTCTGCACTGTGGAATATATATCTCACTGTACTGTGGAATATATATGTCACTCTGTATTGTGTAATATGTATCTCACTGTACTGTGGAATATATATCTCACTGTACTGTGGAAAATATTTCTCATTCTGTACTGTGGAAAAAAAATCTCACTGTACTGTGGAATATATTCTGTATCGTGGAATATATATTTCATTCTGTATTGTGGAATATGTATCTCACTGTATTCTGCAATATATATCCCACTGTACTGTGGACTACATATATCTCATTCTGTATTGTGGAATATATATCTCACTGTACTGTGGAATATATATCACATTCTGTATTGTGGAATATATATCACATTCTGTATTGTGGAATTTATATCTCACTGTACTGTAGAATATATATCTCATTCTGGTACTGTGGAATATATATCTCACTGTATTGTGGAATATATATCTCACTGTACTGTGGAATATGTATCTCACTGCACTGTGGAATATATATCTCACTGTATTGTGGAATATATATCTCACTGTACTGTGGAATATATATCTCATTCTGGTACTGTGGAATATATATCTCACTGTATTGTGGAATATATATCTCACTGTATTGTGGAATATGTATCTCACTGTATTGTGGATTATATTCCTCATTCTGTAATGTGGAATATGTATTTCACTGTACTGTGGAATATATATCTCACTGTACTGTGGAATAAATATCTCACTCTGTATTGTGGAATATATATCTCACTGTACTGTGGAATATATATCTCATTGTACTGTGGAATATATATCTCATTGTACTGTGGAATAGATATCTCATTGTATTGTGGAATATATATCTCATTGTATTGTGGAATATATATCTCATTCTGCACTGTGGAATATATATCTCATTGTATTGTGGAATATATATCTCACTGTACTGTGGAATATACATCTCACTGCATTGTGGAATATATATCTCATTTTGTATTGTGGAATATATATCTCACTGTACTGTGGAATATATATCTCACTCTGTATTGTGGAATATATATCTCACTGTACTGTGGAATATATATCTCACTGTATTATGGAATATATATATCTCACTGTACTATAGAATATATATCTCATTCTGTACTGAGGAATATATATCTCACTGTACTGTGGAATATATAGCTCACTGTAATGTGGAATATATATCTAATTTTGTATTGTGGAATATGTATCTCACTGTATTGTGGATTATATTTCTCATTCTGTATTGTGGAATATGTATTTCACTGTACTGTGGAATATATATCTCACTGTACTGTGGAATATATATCTCACTGCATTGTGGAATATATATCTCATTCTGTATTGTGGAATATGTATTTCACTGTACTGTGGAATATATATCTCATTCTATTGTGGAATGTATATCTCACTGTACTGTGGAATATATATCTCATTCTGTATTGCGGAATATATATCTCATTCTGCATTGTGGAATATATATCTCACTGTACTGTGGAATATATATCTCACTGTATTGTGGAATATATATCTTACTCTGTATTGTGGAATATGTATTTCACTGTACTGTGGAATATATATCTCACTGTGTATTGTGGAATATATATCTCATTCTGTACTGTGGAATATATATCTCATTGTACTGTGGAATATATATCTCATTCTGCACTGTGGAATATATATATCATTGTATTGTGGAATATATATCTCACTGTACTGTGGAATATATATCTCATTCTGCATTGTGGAATATATATTTCACTGTACTGTGGAATATATATCTCACTGTACTGTGGAATATATATCTCACTGTATTGTGGAATATATATCTTATTCTGTATTGTGGAATATGTATTTCACTGTACTGTGGAATATATATCTCACTGTGTATTGTGGAATATATGTCTCATTCTGTACTGTGGAATATATATCTCATTCTGCACTGTGGAATATATATCTCATTGTATTGTGGAATATATATCTCACTGTACTGTGGAATATATATCTCATTCTGCATTGTGGAATATATATTTCACTGTACTGTGGAATATATATCTCACTGTACTGTGGAATATATATCTCATTGTATTATGGAATATATATCTCACTGTACCTTGGAATATATATCTCACTGTATTGTGGAATATATATCTCACTGTACTGTAGAATATATATCTCATTCTGTACTGGGGAATATATATCTCACTGTACTGTGGAATATATAGCTCACTGTACTGAGGAATATATATCTCACTGCACTGTGGAACATGTATCTCATTCTGTATAGTGGAATATACATCTCACTGTATTATGGAATATTTCTCTCATTCTGTATTGTGGAATATGTATCTCATTCTGTACTGTGGAATATATATCTCATTCTGCATTGTGGAATATGTATCTCACTGTACTGTGGAATATAGATCTCACTGTACTGTGCAACATATATCTCATTCTGTATTGTTGAATATATATCTCACTGTATTATGGAATATAGATCTCATTCTGTATTGTGGAATATATATCTCATTCTATACTATGGAATATATATCTCATGCTGTATTGTGGAATATATATCTCATTCTGTGCTGTGGAATATATATCTCATTCTGTTTTGTGGAATATACATCTCATTCTGTACTGTGGAATATATATCTCATTCTGCATTGTGGAATATGTATCTCACTGTACTGCGGAATATATGTCTCACTGTACTGTGGAATATATATATCAATTCTGTATTGTGGACTATATATCTCATTCTGTACTGTGGAATATATATCTCACTGTACTGTGGAATATATTTCTCATTCTGTATTGTGGAATATATATCTCATTCTGTACTTGGAATATATATCTCATTCTGTATTGTGGAATATATATCTCACTGTATTGTGCAATATATATCTCACTGTACTGTGGAATATATATATCACTGAATTGTGGAATATATATCTCATTCTGTATTGTGGAATATATATCTCACTATATTGTGAAATATATATCTCACTGTACTGTGGAATATATAACTCACTGGACTGTGGAATATATATATCATTCTGTATTTTGGAATTTATATCTCACTGTACTGTCGAATATATTTCTCATTCTGTATTGTGGAATATATATCTCACTGTATTGTGGAATATATATCTCACTGTACTGTGGAATATATATCTCACTGCACTGTGGAATGTATATTTCACTGTATTGTGGAATATATAGCTCACTGTACTGTGGAACATATATCTCATTCTGTTTGTGGAATATATATCTCATTCTGCACTGTGGAATATATATCTCACTGTACTGTGGAATATATATGTCACTCTGTATTGTGTAATATGTATCTCACTGTACTGTGGAATATATATCTCACTGTACTGTGGAAAATATTTCTCATTCTGTACTGTGGAAAAAATATCTCACTGTACTGTGGAATATATTCTGTATCGTGGAATATATATTTCATTCTGTATTGTGGAATATGTATCTCACTGTATTCTGCAATATATATCCCACTGTACTGTGGACTACATATATCTCATTCTGTATTGTGGAATATATATCTCACTGTACTGTGGAATATATATCACATTCTGTATTGTGGAATATATATCACATTCTGTATTGTGGAATTTATATCTCACTGTACTGTAGAATATATATCTCATTCTGGTACTGTGGAATATATATCTCACTGTATTGTGGAATATATATCTCACTGTACTGTGGAATATGTATCTCACTGCACTGTGGAATATATATCTCACTGTATTGTGGAATATATATCTCACTGTACTGTGGAATATATATCTCATTCTGGTACTGTGGAATATATATCTCACTGTATTGTGGAATATATATCTCACTGTATTGTGGAATATGTATCTCACTGTATTGTGGATTATATTCCTCATTCTGTAATGTGGAATATGTATTTCACTGTACTGTGGAATATATATCTCACTGTACTGTGGAATAAATATCTCACTCTGTATTGTGGAATATATATCTCACTGTACTGTGGAATATATATCTCATTGTACTGTGGAATATATATCTCATTGTACTGTGGAATAGATATCTCATTGTATTGTGGAATATATATCTCATTGTATTGTGGAATATATATCTCATTCTGCACTGTGGAATATATATCTCATTGTATTGTGGAATATATATCTCACTGTACTGTGGAATATACATCTCACTGCATTGTGGAATATATATCTCATTTTGTATTGTGGAATATATATCTCACTGTACTGTGGAATATATATCTCACTGTACCGTGGAATATATATCTCACTGTACCGTGGAATATATATCTCATTCTGCATTGTGGAATATATATTTCACTGTACTGTGGAATATATATCTCACTGTACTGTGGAATATATATCTCATTGTATTGTGGAATATATATCTCACTGTACTGTGGAATATATATCTCACTGTATTGTGGAATATATATCTCACTGTACTGTGGAATATATATCTCACTGTACCGTGGAATATATATCTCATTCTGCATTGTGGAATATATATTTCACTGTACTGTGGAATATATATCTCACTGTACTGTGGAATATATATCTCATTGTATTGTGGAATATATATCTCACTGTACTGTGGAATATATATCTCACTGTATTGTGGAATATATATCTCACTGTACTGTGGAATATATAACTCACTGTACTGTGGAATATATATATCTCACTATACTGTGGAATATATATCTCACTGTATTGTGAAATATATATCTCACTGTACTGTAGAATATATATCTCATTCTGTACTGGGGAATATATATCTCACTGTACTGTGGAATATATAGCTCACTGTGCTGTGGAATATATATCTCACTGCACTGTGGAATATATATCTCACTGTACTGTGGAATATAGATCTCACTGTACTGTGGAACATATATCTCATTCTGTATTGTTGAATATATATCTCACTGTATTATGGAATATAGATCTCATTCTGTATTGTGGAATATATATCTCATTCTGTGCTGTGGAATATATATCTCATTCTGTTTTGTGGAATATACATCTCATTCTGTACTGTGGAATATATATCTCATTCTGTATTGTGGAATATGTATCTCACTGTACTGCGGAATATATGTCTCACTGTACTGTGGAATATATATCTAATTCTGTATTTTGGAATATATATCTCACTGTACTGTGGAATATATATATCAATTCTGTATTGTGGAATATATATCTCATTCTGTACTGTGGAATATATATCTCACTGTACTGTGGAATATATTTCTCATTCTGTATTGTGGAATATATATCTCATTCTGTACTTGGAATATATATCTCATTCTGTATTGTGGAATATATATGTCACTGTATTGTGCAATATATATCTCACTGTACTGTGGAATATATATATCACTGAATTGTGGAATATATATCTCATTCTGTATTGTGGAATATATATCTCACTATATTGTGATATATATATCTCACTGTACTGTGGAATATATAACTCACTGTACTGTGGAATATATATATCATTCTGTATTTTGGAATTTATATCTCACTGTACTGTCGAATATATATCTCACTGTATTGTGGAATATATATCTCACTGTATTGTGGAATATATATCTCACTGTACTGTGGAATATATATCTCACTGTACTGTGGAATGTATATTTCACTGTATTGTGGAATATATAGCTCACTGTACTGTGGAACATATATCTCATTCTGTTTGTGGAATATATATCTCATTCTGCACTGTGGAATATATATCTCACTGTACTGTGGAATATATATGTCACTCTGTATTGTGTAATATGTATCTCACTGTACTGTGGAATATATATCTCACTGTACTGTGGAAAATATTTCTCATTCTGTACTGTGGAATATATATCTCACTGTACTGTGGAATATATTCTGTATCGTGGAATATATATTTCATTCTGTATTGTGGAATATGTATCTCACTGTATTGTGCAATATATATCCCACTGTACTGTGGACTATATATATCTCATTCTGTATTGTGGAATATATATCTCACTGTATTGTGGAATATATATCTCACTGTACTGTGGAATATACATCTCACTGCATTGTGGAATATATATCTCATTCTGTATTGTGGAATATGTATTTCACTGTATTGTGAAATATATATCTCACTGTACTGTGGAATATATCACTCACTGTACTGTGGAATATATATCACATTCTGTATTGTGGAATATATATCACATTCTGTATTGTGGAATTTATATCTCACTGTACTGTAGAATATATATCTCATTCTGCTACTGTGGAATATACATCTCACTGTATTGTGGAATATATATCTCACTGTACTGTGGAATATGTATCTCACTGCACTGTGGAATATATATCTCATTCTGTATTGTGGAATATGTATTTCACTGTTCTGTGGAATATATATCTCATTGTATTGTGGAATATATATCTCACTGTACTGTACAATATATATCTCAATCTGTATTGTGGAATATATATCTCATTCTGCACTGTGGAATATATATCTCATTGTATTGTGGAATATATATCTCACTGTACTGTGGAATATATATCTCACTGAACTGTGGAATATATATCTCATTGTATTGTGGAATATATATTTCACTGTACTGTGGAATATATATCTCACTGTACTGTGGAATATATATCTCACTGTACTGTGGAATATATATCTCATTGTATTGTGGAACATATATCTCACTGTACTGTGGAATATATACCTCACTGTATTGTGGAATATATATCTTATTCTGTATTGTGGAATATGTATTTCACTGTTCTGTAGAATACATATATATATATATATACACTGTTCTGTGGAATAAATATCTCACTCTGTATTGTGGAATATATATCTCACTGTACTGTGGAATATATATCTCATTGTATTGTGGAATATATATCTCATTGTACTGTGGAATATATATTTCATTCTGCACTGTGGATATGAATATCTCATTGTATTGTGGAATATATATCTCACTGTACTGTACAATATATATCTCAATCTGTATTGTGGAATATATATCTCATTCTCTATTGTGGAATATATATCTCACTGTTCTGTGGAAAAAATATCTCACTGTATTGTGGAATATATATCTCTTTGTATTGTGGAATATATATCTCACTGTATTATGCAATATATATCTCATTGTATTGTGGAATATATATCTCATTGTACTGTGGAATATATATCTCATTCTGTACTGTGGCATATATATCTCATTCTGTATTGTGGAATATATATCTCATTCTGCATTGTGGAATATATATCTCACTGTATTATGCAATATATATCTCACTGCATTGTGCAATATATATCTCACAGTACTGTGGAATATATATCACTGAATTGTGGAATACATATCTCATTCTGTATTGTGGAATATATATCTCACTGTACTGTGGAATATATAACTCACTGTACTGTGGAATATATATATCTCACTATACTGTGGAATATATATCTCACTGTATTGTGAAATATATATCTCACTGTAATGTAAAATATATATCCCATTCTGTACTGTGGAATATATATCTCATTGTATTGTGGAATATATATCTCATTCTGTACTGTGGAATATATATCTCACTGTACTGTGGAATATATATATATATACACTGTACTGTGGAATAAATATCTCACTCTGTATTGTGGAATATATATCTCACTGTACTGTGGAACATATATCTCATTCTGTATTGTGGAATATATATCTCACTGTATTGTGGAATATATATCTCATTCTGTACTGTGGAATATATATCTCACTGTACTGTGGAATATATATCTCACTACTGTAGCATATATATCTCATTCTGTACTGTGGAATGTATATCTCACTGTACTGAGGAATATATACCTCACTGTATTGTGGAATATATATCTCATTCTGTTCTGTGGAATATATATTTCACTGTACTGTAGAATATATATCTCACTGTACTCTGGAATATATATCTCACACTGTATTGTGGACTATATATCTCACTGTACTGTGGAATATATATCTCACTGTACTGTGCAATATATATCTAACTTTATTGTGGAATATATATCTCATTCTGTATTGTGGAATATGTACCTCACTGTATTGTGGAATATGTATCTCACTGTATTATGGAATATATATCTCACTGTTCTGTGGAATAAATATCTCACTCTGTATTGTGGAATATATATCTCACTGTACTGTGGAATATATATCTCATTGTGTTGTGGAATATATATCTCATTGTACTGTGGAATATATATCTCATTCTGCACTGTGGAATATATATCTCATTGTATTGTGGAATATATATCTCACTGTACTGTACAATATATATCTCAATCTGTATTGTGGAATATATATCTCACTCTGTATTGTGGAATATATATCTCACAGTACTGTGGAATATATATCTCATTGTATTGTGGAATATATATCTCATTCTGTACTGGGGAATATATGTCTCATTCTGTACTGTGGAATATATATCTCAATGTACTGTGGAATATATATATATCATTATGTGTAGTGGAATATATGTCTCATTCTGTACTGTGGAATATATATCTCACTGTACTGTGGAATATATATCTCACTGTACTGTGGAAATTATTTCTCATTTTGCATTGTGGAATATATCTCTCATTCTATACTGTGGAAAATATATCTCATGCTGTATTGTGGAATAAATATCTAATTCTGTGGTGTGGACTATATATCTCACTGTACTGTGGAATATATATCTCACTGTACTGTGGAACATATATATCATTCTGTATTGTGGAATATATATCTCACTGTATTGTGGAATATATATCTCATTCTGTACTGTGGAATATATATCTCACTGTACTGTGGAATATATATCTCACTACTGTAGCATATATATCTCATTCTGTACTGTGGAAAGTATATCTCACTGTACTGAGGAATATATATCTCACTGTATTGTGGAATATATATCTCATTCTGTTCTGTGGAATATATATCTCACTGTACTGTGGAATATATATCTCACTGTACTGTGGAATATATATCTCACTGTACTGTGGAATATATATCTCACTCTGTATTGTGTAATATGTATCTCACTGTACTGTGGAATATATATCTCACTGTACTGTGGAAAATATTTCTCATTCTGTACTGTGGAATATATATCTCACTGTACTGTGGAATATATTCTGTATCGTGGAATATATATTTCATTCTGTATTGTGGAATATGTATCTCACTGTATTGTGCAATATATATCCCACTGTACTGTGGACTATATATATCTCATTCTGTATTGTGGAATATATATCTCACTGTATTGTGGAATATATATCTCACTGTACTGTGGAATATACATCTCACTGCATTGTGGAATATATATCTCATTCTGTATTGTGGAATATGTATTTCACTGTATTGTGAAATATATATCTCACTGTACTGTGGAATATATCACTCACTGTACTGTGGAATATATATCACATTCTGTATTGTGGAATTATATATCACATTCTGTATTGTGGAATTTATATCTCACTGTACTGTAGAATATATATCTCATTCTGGTACTGTGGAATATACATCTCACTGTATTGTGGAATATATATCTCACTGTACTGTGGAATATGTATCTCACTGCACTGTGGAATATATATCTCACTGTATTGTGGAATATATATCTCACTGTACTGTGGAATATATATCTCATTCTGGTACTGTGGAATATATATCTCACTGTATTGTGGAATATATATCTCACTGTATTGTGGAATATGTATCTCACTGTATTGTGGATTATATTCCTCATTCTGTATTGTGGAATATGTATTTCACTGTACTGTGGAATATATATCTCACTGTACTGTGGAATAAATATCTCACTCTGTATTGTGGAATATATATCTCACTGTACTGTGGAATATATATCTCATTGTACTGTGGAATATATATCTCATTGTACTGTGGAATAGATATCTCATTGTATTGTGGAATATATATCTCATTGTATTGTGGAATATATATCTCATTCTGCACTGTGGAATATATATCTCATTGTATTGTGGAATATATATCTCACTGTACTTTGGAATATACATCTCACTGCATTGTGGAATATATATCTCATTCTGTATTGTGGAATATGTATTTCACTGTTCTGTGGAATATATATCTCATTGTATTGTGGAATATATATCTCATTGTACTGTGGAATATATATTTCATTCTGCACTGTGGAATATATATCTCATTGTATTGTGGAATATATATCTCACTGTACTGTACAATATATATCTCAATCTGTATTGTGGAATATGTATCTCATTCTGCACTGTGGAATATATATCTCACTGTATTATGCAATATATATCTCACTGCATTGTGCAATATATATCTCACAGTACTGTGGAATATATATATCACTGAATTGTGGAATACCTATCTCATTCTGTATTGTGGAATATATATCTCACTGTACTGTGGAATATATAACTCACTGTACTGTGGAATATATATATCTCACTATACTGTGGAATATATATCTCACTGTATTGTGAAATATATATCTCACTGTACTGTAAAATATATATCCCATTCTGTACTGTGGAATATATATCTCACTGTATTGTGGAATATATATCTCATTCTGTACTGTGGAATATATATCTCACTGTACTGTGGAATATATATATATATATACACTTTACTGTGGAATAAATATCTCACTCTGTATTGTGGAATATATATCTCACTGTACTGTGGAACATATATCTCATTCTGTATTGTGGAATATATATCTCACTGTATTGTGGAATATATATCTCATTCTGTACTGTGGAATATATATCTCACTGTACTGTGGAATATATATCTCACTACTGTAGCATATATATCTCATTCTGTACTGTGGAATGTATATCTCACTGTACTGAGGAATATATATCTCACTGTATTGTGGAATATATATCTCATTCTGTTCTGTGGAATATATATCTCACTGTACTGTAGAATATATATCTCACTGTACTGTGGAATATATATCTCACACTGTATTGTGGACTATATATCTCACTGTACTGTGGAATATATATCTCACTGTACTGTGCAATATATATCTAACTTTATTGTGGAATATATATCTCATTCTGTATTGTGGAATATGTACCTCACTGTATTGTGGAATATGTATCTCACTGTATTATGGAATATATATCTCACTGTTCTGTGGAATAAATATCTCACTCTGTATTGTGGAATATATATCTCACTGTACTGTGGAATATATATCTCATTGTGTTGTGGAATATATATCTCATTGTACTGTGGAATATATATCTCATTCTGCACTGTGGAATATATATCTCATTGTATTGTGGAATATATATCTCACTGTACTGTACAATATATATCTCAATCTGTATTGTGGAATATATATCTCACTCTGTATTGTGGAATATATATCTCACTGTACTGTGGAATATATATCTCATTCTGTTCTGTGGAATATATATCTCACTCTGTATTGTGGAATATATATCTCACTGTACTGTGGAATATATATCTCATTGTATTGTGGAATATATATCTCATTCTGTACTGGGGAATATATGTCTCATTCTGTACTGTGGAATATATATCTCAATATACTGTGGAATATATATCTCACTGTACTGTGGAAATTATTTCTCATTTTGCATTGTGGAATATATCTCTCATTCTATACTGTGGAAAATATATCTCATGCTGTATTGTGGAATAAATATCTAATTCTGTGGTGTGGAATATATATCTCACTGTACTGTGGAATATATATCTCACTGTACTGTGGAACATATATATCATTCTGTATTGTGGAATATATATCGCACTGTATTGTGGAATATATATCTCATTCTGTACTGTGGAATATATATCTCACTGTACTGTGGAATATATATCTCACTACTGTAGCATATATATCTCATTCTGTACTGTGGAAAGTATATCTCACTGTACTGAGGAATATATATCTCACTGTATTGTGGAATATATATCTCATTCTGTTCTGTGGAATATATATCTCACTGTACTATGGAATATATATCTCACTGTACTGTGGAATATATATATCACTGTATTATGGAATATATATCTCACTGTACTGTGGAATATATATGTCACTCTTTATAGTGAATATGTATCTCACTGTACTGTGGAATATATCTCTCATTGTATTGTGGTCTATATATCTCATTCTGTTTTGTGGAATATATATCCCACTGTACTGTGGACTAAATATATCATTCTGTATTGTGGAATATATATCTCACTGCACTGTGTAATATATATTACATTCTGTATTGTGGAATATATATCTCATTCTGTACTGTGGAATATATATCTCACTGTATTGTGGAATATATATCTCATTCTGTACTTGGAATATATATCTCATTCTGTATTGTGGAATATATATCTCACTGTATTCTGCAATATATATCCCACTGTACTGTGGACTACATATATCTCATTCTGTATTGTGGAATATATATCTCACTGTACTGTGGAATATATATCACATTCTGTATTGTGGAATATATATCACATTCTGTATTGTGGAATTTATATCTCACTGTATTGTAGAATATATATCTCATTCTGGTACTGTGGAATATATATCTCACTGTATTGTGGAATATATATCTCACTGTACTGTGGAATATGTATCTCACTGCACTGTGGAATATATATCTCACTGTATTGTGGAATATATATCTCACTGTACTGTGGAATATATATCTCATTCTGGTACTGTGGAATATATATCTCACTGTATTGTGGAATATATATCTCACTGTATTGTGGAATATGTATCTCACTGTATTGTGGATTATATTCCTCATTCTGTAATGTGGAATATGTATTTCACTGTACTGTGGAATATATATCTCACTGTACTGTGGAATAAATATCTCACTCTGTATTGTGGAATATATATCTCACTGTACTGTGGAATATATATCTCATTGTACTGTGGAATATATATCTCATTGTACTGTGGAATATATATCTCATTGTATTGTGGAATATATATCTCACTGTACTGTGGAATATACATCTCACTGCATTGTGGAATATATATCTCATTCTGTATTGTGGAATATATATCTCACTGTACTGTGGAATATATATCTCACTGTACCGTGGAATATATATCTCACTGTACTGTGGAATATATATCTCATTCTGCATTGTGGAATATATATTTCACTGTACTGTGGAATATATATCTCACTGTACTGTGGAATATATATCTCATTGTATTGTGGAATATATATCTCACTGTACTGTGGAATATATATCTCACTGTATTGTGGAATATATATCTCACTGTACTGTGGAATATATAACTCACTGTACTGTGGAATATATATATCTCACTATACTGTGGAATATATATCTCACTGTATTGTGAAATATATATCTCACTGTACTGTAGAATATATATCTCATTCTGTACTGGGGAATATATATCTCACTGTACTGTGGAATATATAGCTCACTGTACTGTGGAATCTATATCTCACTGCACTGTGGAATATATATCTCACTGTATTGTGGAATATATATCTCACTGTACTGTGGAATATTTCTCTCATTCTGTATTGTGGAATATGTATCTCATTCTGTACTGTGGAATATATATCTCACTGTACTGTGGAATATAGATCTCACTGTACTGTGGAACATATATCTCATTCTGTATTGTTGAATATATATCTCACTGTATTATGGAATATAGATCTCATTCTGTATTGTGGAATATATATCTCATTCTATACTATGGAATATATATCTCATGCTATATTGTGGAATATATATCTCATTCTGTGCTGTGGAATATATATCTCATTCTGTTTTGTGGAATATACATCTCATTCTGTACTGTGGAATATATATCTCATTCTGTATTGTGGAATATGTATCTCACTGTACTGCGGAATATATGTCTCACTGTACTGTGGAATATATATCTAATTCTGTATTTTGGAATATATATCTCACTGTACTGTGGAATATATATATCAATTCTGTATTGTGGAATATATATCTCATTCTGCACTGTGGAAAATATATCTCATTCTGTACTGTGGAATATATATCTCCTTCTGTATCGTGGAATATATATCTCATTCTGTATTGTGGAATATATATCTCATTCTGCACTGTGGAATCTGTATCTAATTCTGTATTGTTGAATATATCTCACTGTATTGTGGAATATATATCTCATTCTGTACTGTGGAATATATATCTCACTGTACTGTGGAATATAGATCTCACTGTACTGTGGAATATATATCTCACTCTGTATTGTGGAATATATATCTCACTGTACTGTGGAATATATATCTCATTGTATTGTGGAATATATATCTCACTGTACTGTGGAATATGTATCTCATTCTGTACTGTGGAATATATATCTCATTCTGTATTGTGGAATATATATCTCACTGCACTGTGGAATATATATCTCACTGCACTGTGGAATATATATCTAACTGTATTGTGGAATATGTATATCATTCTGTATTGTGGAATAAATATCTAACTGTACTGTGGAATATATATCTCACTTTACTGTGCAATATATATCTCACTGTACTGTGGAATATATATCTCATTCTGCACTGTGGAATATATATCTCATTCTCTATTGTGGAATATATATCTCATTCTGCACTGTGGAATATATATCTCAAACTGTGTTGTGGAATATATATCACACGATAGTGTGGAATATATATTTCACTGTACTGTGGAATATATATCTCACTCTGTATTGTGGAATATATATCTCACTGAACGTGGAATATATATCTCATTGTGTATTGTGGAATATATATCACACTGCACTGTGGAATATATATCTCACTGTACTGTGCAATATATATCTAACTGTATTGTGGAATATATATCTCATTCTGTATTGTGGAATATGTATCTCACTGTATTGTGGAATATATATCTCATTCTGCACTGTGGAATATATATCTCATTCTGCACTGTGGAATATATATGTAATTCTGGCCTGTGGAATATATATCTCATTCTGTATTGTGGAATACATATCTCACTGTACTGTTGAATATATATCTCGTTCTGTACGTGGAATATATATCTAATTCTGTACTGTGGAATATATATCTCATTCTGTATTGTGGAATATATATCTCATTCTGCACTGTGGAATATATATCTCACTGTACTGTGGAATATATATCTCATTCTGTATTGTGGAATGTATATCTTATTCTGTACTGTGGAATATATATCTCATTCTGTATTGTGGAATATATATCTCATTCAACACTGTGGAATATATATCTCACTGTACTGTGGAATATATATCTCATTCTGCACTGTGGAATATATATCTTACTGTACTGTGGAATATATATCTCATTCTATATTGTGGAATATATATCTCATTCTGTATTGTGGAATATATATCTCATTCTGTACTGTGGAATATATATGTCTCTATTGTGGAATATATATCTCATACTGTATTGTGGAATATATATCTCACTGAATTGTGGAATACATATCTCATTCTGCATTGTGGAATATATATCTCACTGTATTGTGAAATATATATCTCACTGTACTGTGGAATATATAACTCACTGCACTGTGGAATATATATATATCACTATACTGTGGAATATATATCTCACTGTATTGTGAAATATATATCTCACTGTACTGTAGAATATACATCTCATTCTGTACTGTGGAATATATATCTCACTGTATTATGGAATACATATCTCATTCTGTATTGTGGAACATATATCTCATACTGTATTGTGATATATCTCACTGTATTATGGAATATATATCTCATTCTGTATTGTGGAATATGTATCTCATTCTCTATTGTGGAATATATATCTCACTGTTCTGTGGAATAAATATCTCACTCTGTATTGTGGAATATATATCTCTTTGTATTGTGGAATATATATCTCACTGTATTATGCAATATATATCTCATTGTATTGTGGAATATATATCTCATTGTACTGTGGAATATATATCTCATTCTGTACTGTGGCATATATATCTCATTCTGTATTGTGGAATATATATCTCATTCTGCATTGTGGAATATATATCTCACTGTTTATGCAATATATATCTCACTGCATTGTGGAATATATATCTCATTGTACTGTGGAATATATATCTCATTCTGTACTGTGGCATATATATCTCATTCTGTATTGTGGAATATATATCTCATTCTGTACTGTGGAATATATATATCACTGAATTGTGGAATACATATCTCATTCTGTATTGTGGAATATATATCTCACTGTACTGTGGAATATATAACTCACTGTACTGTGGAATATATATATCTCACTATACTGTGGAATATATATCTCACTGTATTGTGAAATATATATCTCACTGTACTGTAAAATATATATCCCTTTCTGTACTTTGGAATATATATCTCACTGTATTGTGGAATATATATCTCATTCTGTACTGTGGAATATATATCTCACTGTACTGTGGAATATATATATATATATACACTGTACTGTGGAATAAATATCTCACTCTGTATTGTGGAATATATATCTCACTGTACTGTGGAACATATATCTCATTCTGTATTGTGGAATATATATCTCACTGTATTGTGGAATATATATCTCATTCTGTACTGTGGAATATATATCTCACTGTACTGTGGAATATATATCTCACTACTGTAGCATATATATCTCATTCTGTACTGTGGAATGTATATCTCACTGTACTGAGGAATATATATCTCACTGTATTGTGGAATATATATCTCATTCTGTTCTGTGGAATATATATTTCACTGTACTGTAGAATATATATCTCACTGTACTGTGGAATATATATCTCACACTGTATTGTGGACTATATATCTCACTGTACTGTGGAATATATATCTCACTGTACTGTGCAATATATATCTAACTTTATTGTGGAATATATATCTCATTCTGTATTGTGGAATATGTACCTCACTGTATTGTGGAATATATATCTCACTGTTCTGTGGAATAAATATCTCACTCTGTATTGTGGAATATATATCTCACTGTACTGTGGAATATATATCTCATTGTGTTGTGGAATATATATCTCATTGTAATGTGGAATATATATCCCATTCTGCACTGTGGAATATATATCTCATTGTATTGTGGAATATATATCTCACTGTACTGTACAATATATATCTCAATCTGTATTGTGGAATATATATCTCACTCTGTATTGTGGAATATATATCTCACTGTACTGTGGAATATATATCTCATTGTATTGTGGAATATATATCTCATTCTGTACTGCGGAATATATGTCTCATTCTGTACTGTGGAATATATATCTCAATGTACTGTGGAATATATATATATCATTATGTGTAGTGGAATACATGTCTCATTCTCTACTGTGGAATATATATCTCACTGTACTGTGGAATATATATCTCACTGTACTGTGGAAATTATTTCTCATTTTGCATTGTGGAATATATCTCTCATTCTATACTGTGGAAAATATATCTCATGCTGTATTGTGGAATAAATATCTAATTCTGTGGTGTGGAATATATATCTCACTGTACTGTGGAATATATATCTCACTGTACTGTGGAACATATATATCATTCTGTATTGTGGAATATATATCTCACTGTATTGTGGAATATATATCTCATTCTGTACTGTGGAATATATATCTCACTGTACTGTGGAATATATATCTCACTATTGTAGCATATATATCTCATTCTGTACTGTGGAAAGTATATCTCACTGTACTGAGGAATATATATCTCACTGTATTGTGGAATATATATCTCATTCTGTTCTGTGGAATATATATCTCACTGTACTATGGAATATATATCTCACTGTACTGTGGAATATATATCTCACACTGTATTGTGGACTATATATCTCACTATACTGTGGAATATATATCTCACTGTATTATGGAATATATATCTCACTGTACTGTGGAATATATATGTCACTCTTTATAGTGAATATGTATTTCACTGTACTGTGGAATATATCTCTCATTGTATTGTGGTCTATATATCTCATTCTGTATTGTGGAATATATATCCCACTGTACTGTGGACTAAATATATCATTCTGTATTGTGGAATATATATCTCACTGTACTGTGTAATATATATTACATTCTGTATTGTGGAATATAGATCTCATTCTGTACTGTGGAATATATATCTCACTGTATTGTGGAATATATATCTCATTCTGTACTTGGAATATATATCTCATTCTGTATTGTGGAATATATATCTCACTGTATTGTGCAATATATATCTCACTGTACTGTGGAATATATATATCACTGAATTGTGGAATATATATCTCATTCTGTACTGTGGAATATATATCTCATTCTGTACTTGGAATATATATCTCATTCTGTATTGTGGAATATATATCTCACTGTATTCTGCAATATATATCCCACTGTACTGTGGACTACATATATCTCATTCTGTATTGTGGAATATATATCTCACTGTACTGTGGAATATATATCACATTCTGTATTGTGGAATATATATCACATTCTGTATTGTGGAATTTATATCTCACTGTACTGTAGAATATATATCTCATTCTGGTACTGTGGAATATATATCTCACTGTATTGTGGAATATATATCTCACTGTATTGTGGAATATATATCTCATTCTGGTACTGTGGAATATATATCTCACTGTATTGTGGAATATATATCTCACTGTATTATGGAATATAGATCTCATTCTGTATTGTGGAATATATATCTCATTCTATACTATGGAATATATATCTCATGCTATATTGTGGAATATATATCTCATTCTGTGCTGTGGAATATATATCTCATTCTGTTTTGTGGAATATACATCTCATTCTGCACTGTGGAATATATATCTCATTCTGTATTGTGGAATATGTATCTCACTGTACTGCGGAATATATGTCTCACTGTACTGCGGAATATATGTCTCACTGTACTGTGGAATATATATCTAATTCTGTATTTTGGAATATATATCTCACTGTACTGTGGAATATATATATCAATTCTGTATTGTGGAATATATATCTCATTCTGCACTGTGGAAAATATATCTCATTCTGTACTGTGGAATATATATCTCCTTCTGTATCGTGGAATATATATCTCATTCTGTATTGTGGAATATATATCTCATTCTGCACTGTGGAATCTGTATCTAATTCTGTATTGTTGAATATATCTCATTGTATTGTGGAATATATATCTCATTCTGTACTGTGGAATATATATCTCACTGTACTGTGGAATATAGATCTCACTGTACTGTGGAATATATATCTCACTCTGTATTGTGGAATATATATCTCACTGCACTGTGGAATATATATCTCATTGTATTGTGGAATATATATCTCACTGTACTGTGGAATATGTATCTCATTCTGTACTGTGGAATATATATCTCATTCTGTATTGTGGAATATATATCTCACTGCACTGTGGAATATATATCTCACTGCACTGTGGAATATATATCTAACTGTATTGTGGAATATATATATCATTCTGTATTGTGGAATAAATATCTCACTGTACTGTGGAATATATATCTCACTTTACTGTGCAATATATATCCCACTGTACTGTGGAATATATATCTCATTCTGCACTGTGGAATATATATCTCATTCTCTATTGTGGAATATATATCTCATTCTGCACTGTGGAATATATATCTCAAACTGTGTTGTGGAATATATATCACACGATAGTGTGGAATATATATTTCACTGTACTGTGGAATATATATCTCACTCTGTATTGTGGAATATATATCTCACTGAACGTGGAATATATATCTCATTGTGTATTGTGGAATATATATCACACTGCACTGTGGAATATATATCTCACTGTACTGTGCAATATATATCTAACTGTATTGTGGAATATATATCTCATTCTGTATTGTGGAATATGTATCTCACTGTATTGTGGAATATATATCTCATTCTGCACTGTGGAATATATATGTAATTCTGGCCTGTGGAATATATATCTCATTCTGTATTGTGGAATACCTATCTCACTGTACTGTTGAATATATATCTCATTCTGTACGTGGAATATATATCTAATTCTGTATTGTGGAATATATATCTCATTCTGTACTGTGGAATATATATCTCATTCTGTATTGTGGAATATATATCTCACTGTATTCTGCAATATATATCCCACTGTACTGTGGACTACATATATCTCATTCTGTATTGTGGAATATATATCTCACTGTACTGTGGAATATATATCACATTCTGTATTGTGGAATATATATCACATTCTGTATTGTGGAATTTATATCTCACTGTACTGTAGAATATATATCTCATTCTGGTACTGTGGAATATATATCTCACTGTATTGTGGAATATATATCTCACTGTACTGTGGAATATATATCTCACTGTATTGTGGAATATATATCTCACTGTACTGTGGAATATATATCTCATTCTGGTACTGTGGAATATATATCTCACTGTATTGTGGAATATATATCTCACTGTACTATGGAATTTAGATCTCATTCTGTATTGTGGAATATATATCTCATTCTATACTATGGAATATATATCTCATGCTATATTGTGGAATATATATCTCATTCTGTGCTGTGGAATATATATCTCATTCTGTTTTGTGGAATATACATCTCATTCTGTACTGTGGAATATATATCTCATTCTGTATTGTGGAATATGTATCTCACTGTACTGCGGAATATATGTCTCACTGTACTGTGGAATATATATCTAATTCTGTATTTTGGAATATATATCTCACTGTACTGTGGAATATATATATCAATTCTGTATTGTGGAATATATATCTCATTCTGCACTGTGGAAAATATATCTCATTCTGTACTGTGGAATATATATCTCCTTCTGTATCGTGGAATATATATCTCATTCTGTATTGTGGAATATATATCTCATTCTGCACTGTGGAATCTGTATCTAATTCTGTATTGTTGAATATATCTCACTGTATTGTGGAATATATATCTCATTCTGTACTGTGGAATATATATCTCACTGTACTGTGGAATATAGATCTCACTGTACTGTGGAATATATATCTCACTCTGTATTGTGGAATATATATCTCACTGCACTGTGGAATATATATCTCATTGTATTGTGGAATATATATCTCACTGTACTGTGGAATATGTATCTCATTCTGTACTGTGGAATATATATCTCATTCTGTATTGTGGAATATATATCTCACTGCACTGTGGAATATATATCTCACTGCACTGTGGAATATATATCTAACTGTATTGTGGAATATATATATCATTCTGTATTGTGGAATAAATATCTCACTGTACTGTGGAATATATATCTCACTTTACTGTGCAATATATATCTCACTGTACTGTGGAATATATATCTCATTCTGCACTGTGGAATATATATCTCATTCTCTATTGTGGAATATATATCTCATTCTGCACTGTGGAATATATATCTCAAACTGTGTTGTGGAATATATATCACACGATAGTGTGGAATATATATTTCACTGTACTGTGGAATATATATCTCACTGAACGTGGAATATATATCTCATTGTGTATTGTGGAATATATATCACACTGCACTGTGGAATATATATCTCACTGTACTGTGCAATATATATCTAACTGTATTGTGGAATATATATCTCATTCTGTATTGTGGAATATGTATCTCACTGTATTGTGGAATATGTATCTCATTCTGCACTGTGGAATATATATGTAATTCTGGCCTGTGGAATATATATCTCATTCTGTATTGTGGAATACCTATCTCACTGTACTGTTGAATATATATCTCATTCTGAACGTGGAATATATATCTAATTCTGTACTGTGGAATATATATCTCATTCTGTATTGTGGAATATATATCTCATTCTGCACTGTGGAATATATATCTCACTGTACTGTGGAATATATATCTCATTCTGTATTGTGGAATGTATATCTCATTCTGTACTGTGGAATATATATCTCATTCTGTATTGTGGAATATATATCTCATTCAACACTGTGGAATATATATCTCACTGTACTGTGGAATATATATCTCATTCTGCACTGTGGAATATATATCTTACTGTACTGTGGAATATATATCTCATTCTGTATTGTGGAATATATATCTCATTCTGTACTGTGGAATATATATGTCTCTATTGTGGAATATATATCTCATACTGTATTGTGGAATATATATCTCACTGAATTGTGGAATACATATCTCATTCTGCATTGTGGAATATATATCTCACTGTATTGTGAAATATATATCTCACTGTACTGTGGAATATATAACTCACTGCACTGTGGAATATATATATCTCACTATACTGTGGAATATATATCTCACTGTATTGTGAAATATATATCTCACTGTACTGTAGAATATACATCTCATTCTGTACTGTGGAATATATATCTCACTGTATTATGGAATACATATCTCATTCTGTATTGTGGAACATATATCTCATACTGTATTGTGGTATATCTCACTGTATTATGGAATATATATCTCATTCTGTATTGTGGAATATGTATCTCATTCTCTATTGTGGAATATATATCTCACTGTTCTGTGGAATAAATATCTCACTGTATTGTGGAATATATATCTCTTTGTATTGTGGAATATATATCTCACTGTATTATGCAATATATATCTCATTGTATTGTGGAATATATATCTCATTGTACTGTGGAATATATATCTCATTCTGTACTGTGGCATATATATCTCATTCTGTATTGTGGAATATATATCTCATTCTGCATTGTGGAATATATATCTCACTGTATTATGCAATATATATCTCGCTGCATTGTGCAATATATATCTCACAGTACTGTGGAATATATATATCACTGAATTGTGGAATACATATCTCATTCTGTATTGTGGAATATATATCTCTCTGTACTGTGGAATATATAACTCACTGTACTGTGGAATATATATATCTCACTATACTGTGGAATATATATCTCACTGTATTGTGAAATATATATCTCACTGTACTGTAAAATATATATCCCATTCTGTACTGTGGAATATATATCTCACAGTATTGTGGAATATATATCTCATTCTGTACTGTGGAATATATATCTCACTGTACTGTGGAATATATATCTCACTCTGTATTGTGGAATATATATCTCACTGAACGTGGAATATATATCTCATTGTGTATTGTGGAATATATATCACACTGCACTGTGGAATATATATCTCACTGTACTGTGCAATATATATCTAACTGTATTGTGGAATATATATCTCATTCTGCACTGTGGAATATATATGTAATTCTGGCCTGTGGAATATATATCTCATTCTGTATTGTGGAATATATATCTCACTGTACTGTGGAATATATATCTCATTCTGTATTGTGGAATATATATCTCATTCAACACTGTGGAATATATATCTCACTGTACTGTGGAATATATATCTCATTCTGCACTGTGGAATATATATCTTACTGTACTGTGGAATATATATCTCATTCTATATTGTGGAATATATATCTCATTCTGTATTGTGGAATATATATCTCATTCTGTACTGTGGAATATATATGTCTCTATTGTGGAATATATATCTCATACTGTATTGTGGAATATATATCTCACTGAATTGTGGAATACATATCTCATTCTGCATTGTGGAATATATATCTCACTGTATTGTGAAATATATATCTCACTGTACTGTGGAATATATAACTCACTGCACTGTGGAATATATATATCTCACTATACTGTGGAATATATATCTCACTGTATTGTGAAATATATATCTCACTGTACTGTAGAATATACATCTCATTCTGTACTGTGGAATATATATCTCACTGTATTATGGAATACATATCTCATTCTGTATTGTGGAACATATATCTCATACTGTATTGTGGTATATCTCACTGTATTATGGAATATATATCTCATTCTGTATTGTGGAATATGTATCTCATTCTCTATTGTGGAATATATATCTCACTGTTCTGTGGAATAAATATCTCACTGTATTGTGGAATATATATCTCTTTGTATTGTGGAATATATATCTCACTGTATTATGCAATATATATCTCATTGTATTGTGGAATATATATCTCATTGTACTGTGGAATATATATCTCATTCTGTACTGTGGCATATATATCTCATTCTGTATTGTGGAATATATATCTCATTCTGCATTGTGGAATATATATCTCACTGTATTATGCAATATATATCTCGCTGCATTGTGCAATATATATCTCACAGTACTGTGGAATATATATATCACTGAATTGTGGAATACATATCTCATTCTGTATTGTGGAATATATATCTCACTGTACTGTGTAATATATAACTCACTGTACTGTGGAATATATATATCTCACTATACTGTGGAATATATATCTCACTGTATTGTGAAATATATATCTCACTGTACTGTAAAATATATATCCCATTCTGTACTGTGGAATATATATCTCACTGTATTGTGGAATATATATCTCATTCTGTACTGTGGAATATATATCTCACTGTACTGTGGAATATATATATATATATACACTGTACTGTGGAATAAATATCTCACTCTGTATTGTGGAATATATATCTCACTGTACTGTGGAACATATATCTCATTCTGTATTGTGGAATATATATCTCACTGTATTGTGGAATATATATCTCATTCTGTACTGTGGAATATATATCTCACTGTACTGTGGAATATATATCTCACTACTGTAGCATATATATCTCATTCTGTACTGTGGAATGTATATCTCACTGTACTGAGGAATATATATCTCACTGTATTGTGGAATATATATCTCATTCTGTTCTGTGGAATATATATCTCACTGTACTGTAGAATATATATCTCACTGTACTGTGGAATATATATCTCACACTGTATTGTGGACTATATATCTCACTGTACTGTGGATAATATATCTCACTGTACTGTGCAATATATATCTAACTTTATTGTGGAATATATATCTCATTCTGTATTGTGGAATATGTACCTCACTGTATTGTGGAATATGTATCTCACTGTATTATGGAATATATATCTCACTGTTCTGTGGAATAAATATCTCACTCTGTATTGTGGAATATATATCTCACTGTACTGTGGAATATATATCTCATTGTGTTGTGGAATATATATCTCATTGTACTGTGGAATATATATCTCATTCTGCACTGTGGAATATATATCTCATTGTATTGTGGAATATATATCTCACTGTACTGTACAATATATATCTCAATCTGTATTGTGGAATATATATCTCACTCTGTATTGTGGAATATATATCTCACTGTACTGTGGAATATATATCTCATTGTATTGTGGAATATATATCTCATTCTGTACTGGGGAATATATGTCTCATTCTGTACTGTGGAATATATATCTCAATGTACTGTGGAATATATATATATATCATTATGTGTAGTGGAATACATGTCTCATCTAGTACTGTGGAATATATATCTCACTGTACTGTGGAAATTATTTCTCATTTTGCATTGTGGAATATATCTCTCATTCTATACTGTGGAAAATATATCTCATGCTGTATTGTGGAATAAATATCTAATTCTGTGGTGTGGAATATATATCTCACTGTACTGTGGAATATGTATCTCACTGTACTGTGGAACATATATATCATTCTGTATTGTGGAATATATATCTCACTGTATTGTGGAATATATATCTCATTCTGTACTGTGGAATATATATCTCACTGTACTGTGGAATATATATCTCACTACTATAGCATATATATCTCATTCTGTACTGTGGAAAGTATATCTCACTGTACTGAGGAATATATATATCACTGTATTGTGGAATATATATCTCATTCTGTTCTGTGGAATATATATCTCACTGTACTATGGAATATATATCTCACTGTACTGTGGAACATATATCTCACACTGTATTGTGGACTATATATCTCACTGTACTGTGGAATATATATATCACTGTATTATGGAATATATATCTCACTGTACTGTGGAATATATATGTCACTCTTTATAGTGAATATGTATCTCACTGTACTGTGGAATATATCTCTCATTGTATTGTGGTCTATATATCTCATTCTGTATTGTGGAATATATATCCCACTGTACTGTGGACTAAATATATCATTCTGTATTGTGGAATATATATCTCACTGTACTGTGTAATATATATTACATTCTGTATTGTGGAATATAGATCTCATTCTGTACTGTGGAATATATATCTCACTGTATTGTGGAATATATATCTCATTCTGTACTTGGAATATATATCTCATTCTGTATTGTGGAATATATATCTCACTGTATTGTGCAATATATATCTCACTGTACTGTGGAATATATATATCACTGAATTGTGGAATATATATCTCATTCTGTACTGTGGAATATATATCTCACTGTATTGTGGAATATATATCTCATTCTGTACTTGGAATATATATCTCATTCTGTATTGTGGAATATATATCTCACTGTATTCTGCAATATATATCCCACTGTACTGTGGACTACATATATCTCATTCTGTATTGTGGAATATATATCTCACTGTACTGTGGAATATATATCACATTCTGTATTGTGGAATATATATCACATTCTGTATTGTGGAATTTATATCTCACTGTACTGTAGAATATATATCTCATTCTGGTACTGTGGAATATATATCTCACTGTATTGTGGAATATATATCTCACTGTACTGTGGAATATGTATCTCACTGCACTGTGGAATATATATCTCACTGTATTGTGGAATATATATCTCACTGTACTGTGGAATATATATCTCATTCTGGTACTGTGGAATATATATCTCACTGTATTGTGGAATATATATCTCACTGTATTGTGGAATATGTATCTCACTGTATTGTGGATTATATTCCTCATTCTGTAATGTGGAATATGTATTTCACTGTACTGTGGAATATATATCTCACTGTACTGTGGAATAAATATCTCACTCTGTATTGTGGAATATATATCTCACTGTACTGTGGAATATATATCTCATTGTACTGTGGAATATATATCTCATTGTACTGTGGAATAGATATCTCATTGTATTGTGGAATATATATCTCATTGTATTGTGGAATATATATCTCATTCTGCACTGTGGAATATATATCTCATTGTATTGTGGAATATATATCTCACTGTACTGTGGAATATACATCTCACTGCATTGTGGAATATATATCTCATTCTGTATTGTGGAATATATATCTCACTGTACTGTGGAATATATATCTCACTGTACCGTGGAATATATATCTCACTGTACTGTGGAATATATATCTCATTCTGCATTGTGGAATATATATTTCACTGTACTGTGGAATATATATCTCACTGTACTGTGGAATATATATCTCATTGTATTGTGGAATATATATCTCACTGTACTGTGGAATATATATCTCACTGTATTGTGGAATATATATCTCACTGTACTGTGGAATATATAACTCACTGTACTGTGGAATATATATATCTCACTATACTGTGGAATATATATCTCACTGTATTGTGAAATATATATCTCACTGTACTGTAGAATATATATCTCATTCTGCACTGTGGAATATATATCTCACTGTACTGTGGAATATATATCTCATTCTGTATTGTGGAATGTATATCTCATTCTGTACTGTGGAATATATATCTCATTCTGTATTGTGGAATATATATCTCATTCAACACTGTGGAATATATATCTCACTGTACTGTGGAATATATATCTCATTCTGCGCTGTGGAATATATATCTTACTGTACTGTGGAATATATATCTCATTCTATATTGTGGAATATATATCTCATTCTGTATTGTGGAATATATATCTCATTCTGTACTGTGGAATATATATGTCTCTATTGTGGAATATATATCTCATACTGTATTGTGGAATATATATCTCACTGAATTGTGGAATACATATCTCATTCTGCATTGTGGAATATATATCTCACTGTATTGTGAAATATATATCTCACTGTACTGTGGAATATATAACTCACTGCACTGTGGAATATATATATCTCACTATACTGTGGAATATATATCTCACTGTATTGTGAAATATATATCTCACTGTACTGTAGAATATACATCTCATTCTGTACTGTGGAATATATATCTCACTGTATTATGGAATACATATCTCATTCTGTATTGTGGAACATATATCTCATACTGTATTGTGGTATATCTCACTGTATTATGGAATATATATCTCATTCTGTATTGTGGAATATGTATCTCATTCTCTATTGTGGAATATATATCTCTTTGTATTGTGGAATATATATCTCACTGTATTATGCAATATATATCTCATTGTATTGTGGAATATATATCTCATTGTACTGTGGAATATATATCTCATTCTGTACTGTGGCATATATATCTCATTCTGTATTGTGGAATATATATCTCATTCTGCATTGTGGAATATATATCTCACTGTATTATGCAATATATATCTCGCTGCATTGTGCAATATATATCTCACAGTACTGTGGAATATATATATCACTGAATTGTGGAATACATATCTCATTCTGTATTGTGGAATATATATCTCACTGTACTGTGTAATATATAACTCACTGTACTGTGGAATATATATATCTCACTATACTGTGAAATATATATCTCACTGTATTGTGAAATATATATCTCACTGTACTGTAAAATATATATCCCATTCTGTACTGTGGAATATATATCTCACTGTATTGTGGAATATATATCTCATTCTGTACTGTGGAATATATATCTCACTGTACTGTGGAATATATATATATATATACACTGTACTGTGGAATAAATATCTCACTCTGTATTGTGGAATATATATCTCACTGTACTGTGGAACATATATCTCATTCTGTATTGTGGAATATATATCTCACTGTATTGTGGAATATATATCTCATTCTGTACTGTGGAATATATATCTCACTGTACTGTGGAATATATATCTCACTACTGTAGTATATATATCTCATTCTGTACTGTGGAATGTATATCTCACTGTACTGAGGAATATATATCTCACTGTATTGTGGAATATATATCTCATTCTGTTCTGTGGAATATATATCTCACTGTACTGTAGAATATATATCTCACTGTACTGTGGAATATATATCTCACACTGTATTGTGGACTATATATCTCACTGTACTGTGGAATATATATCTCACTGTACTGTGCAATATATATCTAACTTTATTGTGGAATATATATCTCATTCTGTATTGTGGAATATGTACCTCACTGTATTGTGGAATATGTATCTCACTGTATTATGGAATATATATCTCACTGTTCTGTGGAATAAATATCTCACTCTGTATTGTGGAATATATATCTCACTGTACTGTGGAATATATATCTCATTGTGTTGTGGAATATATATCTCATTGTACTGTGGAATATATATCTCATTCTGCACTGTGGAATATATATCTCATTGTATTGTGGAATATATATCTCACTGTACTGTACAATATATATCTCAATCTGTATTGTGGAATATATATCTCACTCTGTATTGTGGAATATATATCTCACTGTACTGTGGAATATATATCTCATTGTATTGTGGAATATATATCTCATTCTGTACTGGGGAATATATGTCTCATTCTGTACTGGGGAATATATATCTCAATGTACTGTGGAATATATATATATATCATTATGTGTAGTGGAATACATGTCTCATCTGGTACTGTGGAATATATATCTCACTGTACTGTGGAAATTATTTCTCATTTTGCATTGTGGAATATATCTCTCATTCTATACTGTGGAAAATATATCTCATGCTGTATTGTGGAATAAATATCTAATTCTGTGGTGTGGAATATATATCTCACTGTACTGTGGAATATATATCTCACTGTACTGTGGAACATATATATCATTCTGTATTGTGGAATATATATCTCACTGTATTGTGGAATATATATCTCATTCTGTACTGTGGAATATATATCTCACTGTACTGTGGAATATATATCTCACTACTATAGCATATATATCTCATTCTGTACTGTGGAAAGTATATCTCACTGTACTGAGGAATATATATATCACTGTATTGTGGAATATATATCTCATTCTGTTCTGTGGAATATATATCTCACTGTACTATGGAATATATATCTCACTGTACTGTGGAACATATATCTCACACTGTATTGTGGACTATATATCTCACTGTACTGTGGAATATATATATCACTGTATTATGGAATATATATCTCACTGTACTGTGGAATATATATGTCACTCTTTATAGTGAATATGTATCTCACTGTACTGTGGAATATATCTCTCATTGTATTGTGGTCTATATATCTCATTCTGTATTGTGGAATATATATCCCACTGTACTGTGGACTAAATATATCATTCTGTATTGTGGAATATATATCTCACTGTACTGTGTAATATATATTACATTCTGTATTGTGGAATATAGATCTCATTCTGTACTGTGGAATATATATCTCACTGTATTGTGGAATATATATCTCATTCTGTACTTGGAATATATATCTCATTCTGTATTGTGGAATATATATCTCACTGTATTGTGCAATATATATCTCACTGTACTGTGGAATATATATATCACTGAATTGTGGAATATATATCTCATTCTGTACTGTGGAATATATATCTCACTGTATTGTGGAATATATATCTCATTCTGTACTTGGAATATATATCTCATTCTGTATTGTGGAATATATATCTCACTGTATTCTGCAATATATATCCCACTGTACTGTGGACTACATATATCTCATTCTGTATTGTGGAATATATATCTCACTGTACTGTGGAATATATATCACATTCTGTATTGTGGAATATATATCACATTCTGTATTGTGGAATTTATATCTCACTGTACTGTAGAATATATATCTCATTCTGGTACTGTGGAATATATATCTCACTGTATTGTGGAATATATATCTCACTGTACTGTGGAATATGTATCTCACTGCACTGTGGAATATATATCTCACTGTATTGTGGAATATATATCTCATTGTACTGTGGAATATATATCTCATTGTACTGTGGAATAGATATCTCATTGTATTGTGGAATATATATCTCATTGTATTGTGGAATATATATCTCATTCTGCACTGTGGAATATATATCTCATTGTATTGTGGAATATATATCTCACTGTACTGTGGAATATACATCTCACTGCATTGTGGAATATATATCTCATTCTGTATTGTGGAATATATATCTCACTGTACTGTGGAATATATATCTCACTGTACCGTGGAATATATATCTCACTGTACTGTGGAATATATATCTCATTCTGCATTGTGGAATATATATTTCACTGTACTGTGGAATATATATCTCACTGTACTGTGGAATATATATCTCATTGTATTGTGGAATATATATCTCACTGTACTGTGGAATATATATCTCACTGTATTGTGGAATATATATCTCACTGTACTGTGGAATATATAACTCACTGTACTGTGGAATATATATATCTCACTATACTGTGGAATATATATCTCACTGTATTGTGAAATATATATCTCACTGTACTGTAGAATATATATCTCATTCTGCACTGTGGAATATATATCTCACTGTACTGTGGAATATATATCTCATTCTGTATTGTGGAATGTATATCTCATTCTGTACTGTGGAATATATATCTCATTCTGTACTGTGGAATATATATCTCATTCTATATTGTGGAATATATATCTCATTCTGTATTGTGGAATATATATCTCATTCTGTACTGTGGAATATATATGTCTCTATTGTGGAATATATATCTCATACTGTATTGTGGAATATATATCTCACTGAATTGTGGAATACATATCTCATTCTGCATTGTGGAATATATATCTCACTGTATTGTGAAATATATATCTCACTGTACTGTGGAATATATAACTCACTGCACTGTGGAATATATATATCTCACTATACTGTGGAATATATATCTCACTGTATTGTGAAATATATATCTCACTGTACTGTAGAATATACATCTCATTCTGTACTGTGGAATATATATCTCACTGTATTATGGAATACATATCTCATTCTGTATTGTGGAACATATATCTCATACTGTATTGTGGTATATCTCACTGTATTATGGAATATATATCTCATTCTGTATTGTGGAATATGTATCTCATTCTCTATTGTGGAATATATATCTCTTTGTATTGTGGAATATATATCTCACTGTATTATGCAATATATATCTCATTGTATTGTGGAATATATATCTCATTGTACTGTGGAATATATATCTCATTCTGTACTGTGGCATATATATCTCATTCTGTATTGTGGAATATATATCTCATTCTGCATTGTGGAATATATATCTCACTGTATTATGCAATATATATCTCGCTGCATTGTGCAATATATATCTCACAGTACTGTGGAATATATATATCACTGAATTGTGGAATACATATCTCATTCTGTATTGTGGAATATATATCTCACTGTACTGTGTAATATATAACTCACTGTACTGTGGAATATATATATCTCACTATACTGTGGAATATATATCTCACTGTATTGTGAAATATATATCTCACTGTACTGTAAAATATATATCCCATTCTGTACTGTGGAATATATATCTCACTGTATTGTGGAATATATATCTCATTCTGTACTGTGGAATATATATCTCACTGTACTGTGGAATATATATATATATATACACTGTACTGTGGAATAAATATCTCACTCTGTATTGTGGAATATATATCTCACTGTACTGTGGAACATATATCTCATTCTGTATTGTGGAATATATATCTCACTGTATTGTGGAATATATATCTCATTCTGTACTGTGGAATATATATCTCACTGTACTGTGGAATATATATCTCACTACTGTAGTATATATATCTCATTCTGTACTGTGGAATGTATATCTCACTGTACTGAGGAATATATATCTCACTGTATTGTGGAATATATATCTCATTCTGTTCTGTGGAATATATATCTCACTGTACTGTAGAATATATATCTCACTGTACTGTGGAATATATATCTCACACTGTATTGTGGACTATATATCTCACTGTACTGTGGAATATATATCTCACTGTACTGTGCAATATATATCTAACTTTATTGTGGAATATATATCTCATTCTGTATTGTGGAATATGTACCTCACTGTATTGTGGAATATGTATCTCACTGTATTATGGAATATATATCTCACTGTTCTGTGGAATAAATATCTCACTCTGTATTGTGGAATATATATCTCACTGTACTGTGGAATATATATCTCATTGTGTTGTGGAATATATATCTCATTGTACTGTGGAATATATATCTCATTCTGCACTGTGGAATATATATCTCATTGTATTGTGGAATATATATCTCACTGTACTGTACAATATATATCTCAATCTGTATTGTGGAATATATATCTCACTCTGTATTGTGGAATATATATCTCACTGTACTGTGGAATATATATCTCATTGTATTGTGGAATATATATCTCATTCTGTACTGGGGAATATATGTCTCATTCTGTACTGTGGAATATATATCTCAATGTACTGTGGAATATATATATATATCATTATGTGTAGTGGAATACATGTCTCATCTGGTACTGTGGAATATATATCTCACTGTACTGTGGAAATTATTTCTCATTTTGCATTGTGGAATATATCTCTCATTCTATACTGTGGAAAATATATCTCATGCTGTATTGTGGAATAAATATCTAATTCTGTGGTGTGGAATATATATCTCACTGTACTGTGGAATATATATCTCACTGTACTGTGGAACATATATATCATTCTGTATTGTGGAATATATATCTCACTGTATTGTGGAATATATATCTCATTCTGTACTGTGGAATATATATCTCACTGTACTGTGGAATATATATCTCACTACTATAGCATATATATCTCATTCTGTACTGTGGAAAGTATATCTCACTGTACTGAGGAATATATATATCACTGTATTGTGGAATATATATCTCATTCTGTTCTGTGGAATATATATCTCACTGTACTATGGAATATATATCTCACTGTACTGTGGAACATATATCTCACACTGTATTGTGGACTATATATCTCACTGTACTGTGGAATATATATATCACTGTATTATGGAATATATATCTCACTGTACTGTGGAATATATATGTCACTCTTTATAGTGAATATGTATCTCACTGTACTGTGGAATATATCTCTCATTGTATTGTGGTCTATATATCTCATTCTGTATTGTGGAATATATATCCCACTGTACTGTGGACTAAATATATCATTCTGTATTGTGGAATATATATCTCACTGTACTGTGTAATATATATTACATTCTGTATTGTGGAATATAGATCTCATTCTGTACTGTGGAATATATATCTCACTGTATTGTGGAATATATATCTCATTCTGTACTTGGAATATATATCTCATTCTGTATTGTGGAATATATATCTCACTGTATTGTGCAATATATATCTCACTGTACTGTGGAATATATATATCACTGAATTGTGGAATATATATCTCATTCTGTACTGTGGAATATATATCTCACTGTATTGTGGAATATATATCTCATTCTGTACTTGGAATATATATCTCATTCTGTATTGTGGAATATATATCTCACTGTATTCTGCAATATATATCCCACTGTACTGTGGACTACATATATCTCATTCTGTATTGTGGAATATATATCTCACTGTACTGTGGAATATATATCACATTCTGTATTGTGGAATATATATCACATTCTGTATTGTGGAATTTATATCTCACTGTACTGTAGAATATATATCTCATTCTGGTACTGTGGAATATATATCTCACTGTATTGTGGAATATATATCTCACTGTACTGTGGAATATGTATCTCACTGCACTGTGGAATATATATCTCACTGTATTGTGGAATATATATCTCACTGTACTGTGGAATATATATCTCATTCTGGTACTGTGGAATATATATCTCACTGTATTGTGGAATATATATCTCACTGTATTGTGGAATATGTATCTCACTGTATTGTGGATTATATTCCTCATTCTGTAATGTGGAATATGTATTTCACTGTACTGTGGAATATATATCTCACTGTACTGTGGAATAAATATCTCACTCTGTATTGTGGAATATATATCTCACTGTACTGTGGAATATATATCTCATTGTACTGTGGAATATATATCTCATTGTACTGTGGAATAGATATCTCATTGTATTGTGGAATATATATCTCATTGTATTGTGGAATATATATCTCATTCTGCACTGTGGAATATATATCTCATTGTATTGTGGAATATATATCTCACTGTACTGTGGAATATACATCTCACTGCATTGTGGAATATATATCTCATTCTGTATTGTGGAATATATATCTCACTGTACTGTGGAATATATATCTCACTGTACCGTGGAATATACATCTCACTGCATTGTGGAATATATATCTCACTGTATTGTGGAATATATATCTCACTGTACTGTGGAATATATAACTCACTGTACTGTGGAATATATATATCTCACTATACTGTGGAATATATATCTCACTGTATTGTGAAATATATATCTCACTGTACTGTAGAATATATATCTCATTCTGTACTGGGGAATATATATCTCACTGTACTGTGGAATATATAGCTCACTGTACTGTGGAATATATATCTCACTGCACTGTGGAATATATATCTCACTGTATTGTGGAATATATATCTCACTGTACTGTGGAACATGTATCTCATTCTGTATAGTGGAATATATATCTCACTGTATTATGGAATATTTCTCTCATTCTGTATTGTGGAATATGTATCTCATTCTGTACTGTGGAATATATATCTCACTGTACTGTGGAATATAGATCTCACTGTACTGTGGAACATATATCTCATTCTGTATTGTTGAATATATATCTCACTGTATTATGGAATATAGATCTCATTCTGTATTGTGGAATATATATCTCATTCTATACTATGGAATATATATCTCATGCTATATTGTGGAATATATATCTCATTCTGTGCTGTGGAATATATATCTCATTCTGTTTTGTGGAATATACATCTCATTCTGTACTGTGGAATATATATCTCATTCTGTATTGTGGAATATGTATCTCACTGTACTGCGGAATATATGTCTCACTGTACTGTGGAATATATATCTAATTCTGTATTTTGGAATATATATCTCACTGTACTGTGGAATATATATATCAATTCTGTATTGTGGAATATATATCTCATTCTGCACTGTGGAAAATATATCTCATTCTGTACTGTGGAATATATATCTCCTTCTGTATCGTGGAATATATATCTCATTCTGTATTGTGGAATATATATCTCATTCTGCACTGTGGAATCTGTATCTAATTCTGTATTGTTGAATATATCTCACTGTATTGTGGAATATATATCTCATTCTATACTGTGGAATATATATCTCACTGTACTGTGGAATATAGATCTCACTGTACTGTGGAATATATATCTCACTCTGTATTGTGGAATATATATCTCACTGTACTGTGGAATATATATCTCATTGTATTGTGGAATATATATCTCACTGTACTGTGGAATATGTATCTCATTCTGTACTGTGGAATATATATCTCATTCTGTATTGTGGAATATATATCTCACTGCACTGTGGAATATATATCTCACTGCACTGTGGAATATATATCTAACTGTATTGTGGAATATGTATATCATTCTGTATTGTGGAATAAATATCTCACTGTACTGTGGAATATATATCTCACTTTACTGTGCAATATATATCTCACTGTACTGTGGAATATATATCTCATTCTGCACTGTGGAATATATATCTCATTCTCTATTGTGGAATATATATCTCATTCTGCACTGTGGAATATATATCTCAAACTGTGTTGTGGAATATATATCACACGATAGTGTGGAATATATATTTCACTGTACTGTGGAATATATATCTCACTCTGTATTGTGGAATATATATCTCACTGAACGTGGAATATATATCTCATTGTGTATTGTGGAATATATATCACACTGCACTGTGGAATATATATCTCACTGTACTGTGCAATATATATCTAACTGTATTGTGGAATATATATCTCATTCTGTATTGTGGAATATGTATCTCACTGTATTGTGGAATATATATCTCATTCTGCACTGTGGAATATATATCTCATTCTGCACTGTGGAATATATATGTAATTCTGGCCTGTGGAATATATATCTCATTCTGTATTGTGGAATACATATCTCACTGTACTGTTGAATATATATCTCATTCTGTACGTGGAATATATATCTAATTCTGTACTGTGGAATATATATCTCATTCTGTATTGTGGAATATATATCTCATTCTGCACTGTGGAATATATATCTCATTCTGTATTGTGGAATATATATCTCATTCTGTATTGTGGAATGTATATCTCATTCTGTACTGTGGAATATATATCTCCTTCTGTATCGTGGAATATATATCTCACTGTACTGTGGAATATATATCTCATTCTGTGCTGTGGAATATATATCTCATTCTGTATTGTGGAATATATATCTCATTCTGCACTGTGGAATATATATCTCATTCTGTATTGTCGAATATATCTCTCATTCTGTACTGTGGAATATATATCACATTCTGTATTGTGGAATATGTATTTCACTGTATTGTGGAATATGTATCTCACTGCACTGTGGAACATATATCTCATTCTGTATTGTGGAATATATATCTCACTGTATTGTGGAATATATATCACATTCTGTACTGTGAAATATTTATCTCATTCTGTACTGCGGAATATCTATCTCATTCTGTATTGTGGAATATATATTTCATTCTGTACTGTGGAATAGATATCTCATTCTGTATTGTGGAATATATATCTCATTCTGTACTGCGGAATATATATCTCATTCTGCACTGTGGAATATATATCTAATTCTGTACTATGGAATATATATCTCACTGTACTGTGGAATATATATCTCATTCTGTACTGTGGAATATATATCTCATTCTGTATTGTGGAATATATATCTCAGTCTGTACCGTGAAATATATATCTCACTGTACTGTGGAATATATATCTCATTCTGTGTTGTGCAATATACATCTCATTCTGTATTGTGGTATATATATCTCACTGGACTGTGGAATATATATCTCACTGTATTGTGGAACATATGTCTCATTCTGTACTGTGGAATATATATCTCATTCTGTATTGTGGAATATATATCTCATTTTGTACTGTGGAATATATATCTCATTCTGTACTGTGGAATATATATCTCCTTCTGTATCGTGGAATATGTATTTCACTGGATTGTGGAATATATATCTTACTGCACTGTGGTATATATATCTCATTCTGTATTGTGGAATATGTATCTCACTGTATTGTGGAATATATGTCACACTGCACTGTGGAACATATATCTCATTCTGTATTGTGGAATATATATCTCACTGTATTATGGAATATATATCTCATTCTGTATTGTGGAATATGTATCTCACTGTATTGTGGAATATATATTTCATTCTGTACTGTGGAATATATATCTCATTCTGTATTGTGGAATATATATCTCACTGCACTGTGGAATATATATCTCATTCTGTACTGTGGTATATATATCTCATTCTGCATTGTGGAATATATATCTCATTCTGCACTGTGGAATATATATCTAATTATGTATTGTTGAATATATCTCACTGCATTGTGGAATATATATCTCATTCTGCACTGTGGAATATATGTCTAATTCTGTATTGTTGAATATATCTCACTGTATTGTGGAATATATATCTCATTCTGTACTGTGGAATATATATCTCATTCGGTACTGTGGAATATATATCTCATGCTGTATTGTGGAATATATATGTCATTCTGTATTGTGCAATATACATCTCATTCTGTATTGTGGTGTATATATCTCACTGGACTGTGGAATATATATCTCACTGTATTGTGGAACATATGTCTCATTCTGTATTGTGGAATATATATTTCATTCTGTGCTGTGGAATATATATCTCACTGTACTGTGGAATATAGATCTCACTGTACTGTGGAATATATACCTCACTCTGTATTGTGGAATATATATCTCACTGTACTGTGGAATATATATCTCACTTTACTGTGCAATATATATCTAACTGTATTGTGGAATATATATCTCATTCTGTATTGTGGAATATGTATCTCACTGTATTACGGAATATATATCTTACTGTACTGTGGAATATATATCCCACTCTGTATTGTGGAATATATATCTCATTCTGTATTGTGGAATACATATCTCATTCTGTATTGTGGAATATATATCTCACTGTATTGTGAAATATATATCTCACTGTACTGTGGAATATATAACTCACTGTACTGTGGAATATATATCAAACTATACTGTGAAATATATATCTCACTGTATTGTGAAATATATATCTCACTGTACTGTAGAATATATATCTCATTCTGTACTGTGGAATATATATCTTACTGTATTATGGAATATATATCTCACTCTGTATTGTGGAATATATATCTCATTCTGTACTGTGGAATATATGTCTCACTGTACTGTGGAAAATATTTCTCATTCTGCATTGTGGAATATATATCTCATTCTGTACTGTGGAATATACATCTCACTGTACTGTGGAATATATATCTCACTGCACTGCGGAAAATATTTCTCATTCTGCATTGTGGAATATATATCTCACTGTATTATGCAATATATATCTCACTGTATTGTGCCATATACATCTCACTGTACTGTGGAATATATCTATCACTGAATTGTGGAATATATATCTCATTCTGTACTGTGGAATATATATCGCATTCGGTACTGTGGAATATATATCTCATTCTATATTGTGGAATATATATCTCATTCTGTATTGTGCAATATACATCTCATTCTGTATTGTGGTGTATATATCTCACTGGACTGTGGAATATATATCTCACTGTATTGAGGAACATATGTCTCATTCTGTATTGTGGAATATATATTTCATTCTGTACTGTGGAATAGATATCTCATTCTGTATTGTGGAATATATATCTCACTGCACTGTGGAATATTTATGTCATTCTGTACTGTGGAATATATATTTCATTCTGCACTGTGGAATATATATCTAATTCTGTACTGTGGAATATATATCTCACTGTACTGTGGAATATATATCTCATTCTGTACTGTGGAATATATATCTCATTCTGTATTGCGGAATATATATCTCATTCTGCACTGTGGAAAATATATCTCATTCTGTACTGTGGAATATATATCTCCTTCTGTATCGTGGAATATATATCTCACTGTACTGTGGAATATATATGTCATTCTGTGCTGTGGAATATATATCTCATTCTGTATTGTGGAATATATATATCATTCTGCACTGTGGAATCTGTATCTAATTCTGTATTGTTGAATATATCTCACTGTATTGTGGAATATATATCTCATTCTGTACTGTGGAATATATATCTCACTGTACTGTGGAATATATATCTCATTCTGCACTGTGGAATATATATCTCATTCTGTATTGTCGAATATATCTCTCATTCTGTACTGTGGAATATATATCACATTCTGTATTGTGGAATATGTATTTCATTGTATTGTGGAATATATATCCCACTGTACTGTGGTATATATATCTAATTCTGTATTGTGGAATATGTATCTCACTGCACTGTGGAACATATATCTCATTCTGTATTGTGGAATATATATCTCATTCGGTACTGTGAAATATTTATCTCATTCTGTACTGTGGAATATCTATCTCATTCTGTATTGTGGAATATATATTTCATTCTGTACTGTGGAATATATATCTCACTGTACTGTGGAATATATATGCCATTCTGTACTGTGGAATATATATCTCACTGTACTGTGGAATATATATCTCATTCTGTATTGTGGAATATATATTTCATTCTGTACTGTGGAATAGATATCTCATTCTGTATTGTGGAATATATATCTCATTCTGCACTGTGGAATATATATCTCATTCTGCACTGTGGAATATATATCTCACTGTACTGTGGAATATATATCTCATTCTGTACTGTGGAATATATATCTCATTCTGTACTGTGGAATATATATCTCATTCTGTATTGTGGAATATATATCTCATTCTGCACTGTGGAATATGTATCTAATTCTGTATTTTTGAATATATATCTCACTGTATTGTGGTATATATATCTCATTCTGTTTTGTTGAATATATATCTCACTGTACTGTGGAATATATATCTCATTCTGTATTGTGGAATATATATCTCAGTCTGTACCGTGAAATATATATCTCACTGTACTGTGGAATATATATCTCATTCTGTGTTGTGCAATATACATCTCATTCTGTATTGTGGTATATATATCTCACTGGACTGTGGAATATATATCTCACTGTATTGTGGAACATATGTCTCATTCTGTACTGTGGAATATATATCTCATTCTGTATTGTGGAATATATATCTCATTTTGTTCTGTGGAATATATCTCTCATTCTGTACTGTGGAATATATATCTCCTTCTGTATCATGGAATATGTATTTCACTGGATTGTGGAATATATATCTCACTGTACTGTGGTATATATATCTCATTCTGTATTGTGGAATATGTATCTTACTGTATTGTGGAATATATATCTCACTGCACTGTGGAACATATATCTCATTCTGTATTGTGGAATATATATCTCACTGTATTATGGAATATATATCTCATTCTGTATTGTGGAATATGTATCTCACTGTATTGTGCAATATATATCTCACTGTATTGTGGAATATATATCTCATTCTGTACTGTGATATATTTATCTCATTCTGCACTGTGGAATATCTATCTCATTCTGTATTGTGGAATATATATTTCATTCTGTACTGTGGAATATATATCTCATTCTGTATTGTGGAATATATATCTCACTGCACTGTGGAATATATATCTCATTCTGTACTGTGGAATATATATCTCATTCTGCATTGTGGAATATATATCTCATTCTGCACTGTGGAATATATATCTCATTCTGTACTGTGGAATATATATCTCATTCTGCATTGTGGAATATATATCTCATTCTGTACTGTGGAATATATATCTCATTCTGCTTGGTGGAATATATATCTCATTCTGCACTGTGGAATATATATCTAATTCTGTATTGTTGAATATATCTCACTGCATTGTGGAATATATATCTCATTCTGCACTGTGGAATATATATCTAATTCTGTATTGTTGAATATATCTCACTGTATTGTGGAATATATATCTCATTCTGTACTGTGGAATATATATCTCACTGTACTGTGGAATATATATCTCATTCTGTACTGTGGAATATATATCTCATTCTGTATTGTGGAATATATATCTCATTCTGTATTGTGCAATATACATCTCATTCTGTATTGTGGTGTATATATCTCACTGGACTGTGGAATATATATCTCACTGTATTGTGGAACATATGTCTCATTCTGTATTGTGGAATATATATTTCATTCTGTACTGTTTAATAGATATCTCATTCTGTATTGTGGAATATATATCTCACTGCACTGTGGAATATATATGTCATTCTGTACTGTGGAATATATATCTCATTATGCACTGTGGAATATATATCTAATTCTGTACTGTGGAATATATATCTCACTGTACTGTGGAATATATATCTCATTCTGTACTGTGGAATATATATCTCATTCTGCATTGTGGAATATATATCTCATTCTGCACTGTGGAATATGTATCTAATTCTGTATTTTTGAATATATATCTCACTGTATTGTGGTATATATATCTCATTCTGTACTGTGGAATATAAATCTCATTCTGTATTGCGGAATATATATCTCATTCTGTACTGTGGAATATATATCTCATTCTGTACTGTGGAATCTGTATCTAATTCTGCATTGTTGAATATATCTCACTGTATTGTGGAATATATATCTCATTCTGTACTGTGGAATATATATCTCACTGTACTGTGGAATATATATCTCATTCTGTATTGTCGAATATATATCTCATTCTGTACTGTGGTATATAGATCACATTCTGTATTATGGAATATATATCTCATTCTGTATTGTGGAATATATATTTCATTCTGTACTGTGGAATATATATCTCATTCTGTATTGTGGAATATATATCTCACTGCACTGTGGAATATATATCTCATTCTGTACTGTGGAATATATATCTCATTCTGCATTGTGGAATATATATCTCATTCTGTACTGTGGAATATATATCTCATTCTGCATTGTGGAATATATATCTCATTCTGTACTGTGGAATATATATCTCATTCTGCTTGGTGGAATATATATCTCATTCTGCACTGTGGAATATATATCTAATTCTGTATTGTTGAATATATCTCACTGCATTGTGGAATATATATCTCATTCTGCACTGTGGAATATATATCTAATTCTGTATTGTTGAATATATCTCACTGTATTGTGGAATATATATCTCATTCTGTACTGTGGAATATATATCTCACTGTACTGTGGAATATATATCTCATTCTGTACTGTGGAATATATATCTCATTCTGTATTGTGGAATATATATCTCATTCTGTATTGTGCAATATACATCTCATTCTGTATTGTGGTGTATATATCTCACTGGACTGTGGAATATATATCTCACTGTATTGTGGAACATATGTCTCATTCTGTATTGTGGAATATATATTTCATTCTGGACTGTGGAATAGATATCTCATTCTGTATTGTGGAATATATATCTCACTGCACTGTGGAATATATATGTCATTCTGTACTGTGGAATATATATCTCATTATGCACTGTGGAATATATATCTAATTCTGTACTGTGGAATATATATCTCACTGTACTGTGGAATATATATCTCATTCTGTACTGTGGAATATATATCTCATTCTGCATTGTGGAATATATATCTCATTCTGCACTGTGGAATATGTATCTAATTCTGTATTTTTGAATATATATCTCACTGTATTGTGGTATATATATCTCATTCTGTACTGTGGAATATAAATCTCATTCTGTATTGCGGAATATATATCTCATTCTGTACTGTGGAATATATATCTCATTCTGTACTGTGGAATCTGTATCTAATTCTGCATTGTTGAATATATCTCACTGTATTGTGGAATATATATCTCATTCTGTACTGTGGAATATATATCTCACTGTACTGTGGAATATATATCTCATTCTGTATTGTCGAATATATATCTCATTCTGTCCTGTGGTATATAGATCACATTCTGTATTATGGAATATATCTCTCATTCTGTACTGTGGAATATATATCACATTCTGTATTGTGGAATATGTATTTCACTGTATTGTGGAATATATATCTCACTGTACTGTGGTATATATATCTAATTCTGTATTGTGGAATATGTATCTCACTGTATTGTGGAATATATATCTCACTGCACTGTGGAACATATATCTCATTCTGTATTGTGGAATATATATCTCACTGTATTATGGAATATATATCTCATTCTGTATTGTGGAATATGTATCTCACTGAATTGTGGAAAATATATCTCACTGTATTGTGGAATATATATCTAATTCTGTATTATTGAATATATCTCACTGTATTGTGGAATCTATATCTCATTCTGTACTGTGGTATATAGATCACATTCTGTATTATGGAATATATCTCTCATTCTGTACTGTGGAATATATATCACATTCTGTATTGTGGAATATGTATTTCACTGTATTGTGGAATATATATCTCACTGTACTGTGGTATATATATCTAATTCTGTATTGTGGAATATGTATCTCACTGTATTGTGGAATATATATCTCACTGCACTATGGAACATATATCTCATTCTGCACTGTGGAATATCTATCTCATTCTGTATTGTGGAATATATATTTCATTCTGTACTGTGGAATATATATCTCATTCTGTATTGTGGAATATATATCTCACTGCACTGTGGAATATATATCTAATTCTGTATTATTGAATATATCTCACTGTATTGTGGAATCTATATCTCATTCTGTACTGTGGAATATATATCTCACTGTACTGTGGAATATATATCTCATTCTGTACTGTGGAATATATATCTCATTCTGTATTGTGGAATATATATCTCATTCTGCACTGTGGAATGTATATCTAATTCTGTATTGTTGAATATATCTCATTCTGTATTGTGGTGTATATATCTCATTCTGTATTGTGGAATATATATCTCATTCTGTATTGTGCAATATATATTTCATTCTGTACTGTGGAATATATATCTCATTCTGTATTATGGAATATATATCTCACTGCACTGTGGAATATATATCTCATTCTGTACTTTGGAATATATATCTCATTCTGTATTGTGGAATATATATCTCATTCTGCACTGTGGAATGTATATCTAATTCTGTATTGTTGAATATATCTCACTGTATTGTGGAATATATATCTCATTCTGTACTGTGCAATATATATCTCACTGTATTGTGGAATATATATCTCATTCTGTACTGTGAAATATTTATCTCATTCTGTACTGTGGAATATCTATCTCATTCTGTATTGTGGAATATATATTTCATTCTGTACTGTGGAATATATATCTCACTGTACTGTGGAATATATATCTCATTCTGTACTGTGGAATATATATCTCATTCGGTACTGTGGAATATATATCTCATTCTGTATTGTGGAATATATATTTCATTCTGTACTGTGGAATAGATATCTCATTCTGTATTGTGGAATATATATCTCATTCTGTACTGTGGAATATATATCTCATTCTGCACTGTGGAATATATATCTAATTCTGTACTTTGGAATATATATCTCACTGTACTGTGGAATATATATCTCATTCTGTACTGTGGAATATATATCTCATTCTGTATTGTGGAATATATATCTCATTCTGCACTGTGGAATATGTATCTAATTCTGTATTTTTGAATATATATCTCACTGCATTGTGGTATATATATCTCATTCTGCACTGTGGAATATATATCTAATTCTGTACTGTGGAATATATATCTCATTGTACTGTGGAATATATATCTCATTCTGTACTGTGGAATATATATCTCATTCTGTATTGTGGAATATATATCTCATTCTGCACTGTGGAATATGTATCTAATTCTGTATTTTTGAATTTATATCTCACTGTATTGTGGTATATATATCTCATTCTGTACTGTGGAATATATATCTCATTCTGTATTGCGGAATATATATCTCATTCAGTACTGTGGAATATATATCTCATTCTGTACTGTGGAATATATATCTCCTTCTGTATCGTGGAATATATATCTCACTGTACTGTGGAATATATATCTCATTCTGTGCTGTGGAATATATATCTCATTCTGTTTTGTTGAATATATATCTCACTGTACTGTGGAATATATATCTCATTCTGTATTGTGGAATATATATCTCATTCTGTACTGTGGAATATATATCTCATTCTGTATTGTGGAATATATATCTCACTGCACTGTGGAATATATATCTCATGCTGTATTGTGGAAGATATATCTCATTCTGTACTGTGGAATATGTATCTCATTCTGTATTGTCGAATATATATCTCATTCTGTACTGTGGAATATATATCTCACTGCACTGTGGAATATGTATCTCACTGTATTGTGGAATATATATTTCACTGTATTGTGGAATATATATCTCACTGTACTGTGGAATATATATCTGTCTGTATTGTGGAATATATATCTCATTCTGTTCTGTGAAATATTTATCTCATTCTGTACTGTGGCAAATTGATCTCAATCTGTACTGTGGAATATATATCTCATTCTGTACTGTGGAATATATATCTCACTGTACTGTGGAATATATCTCTCTCTGTACTGTGGAATATATATCTCACTGTATTGTGGAACATATGTCTCATTCTGCACTGTGGAATATGTATCTAATTCTGTATTTTTGAATATATATCTCACTGTATTGTGGTATAAATATATAATTCTGTACTGTGGAATATATATCTCATTCTGTACTGCGGAATATATATCTCATTCTGTACTGTGGAATATATATCTCATTCTGTACTGTGGAATATATATCTCATTCTGTGCTGTGGAATATATATCTCATTCTGTTTTGTTGAATATATATCACACTGTTCTGTGGAATATATATCTCATTCTGTATTGTGGAATATATATCTCATTCTGTACTGTGGAATATATATCTCATTCTGTATTGTGGAAAATATATCTCACTGCACTGTGGAATATATATCTCATTCTGTATTGTGGAATATATATCTCATTCTGTATTGTAGGAATATATCTCTCCTTCTGTATCGTGGAATATATATCTCATGCTGTATTGTGGAAGATATATCTCATTCTGTACTGTGGAATATATATCTCATTCTGTATTGTCGAATATATATCTCATTCTGTACTGTGGAATATATATCACATTCTTTATTGTGGAATATATCTCTCATTCTGTACTGTGGAATGTATATCTCATTCTGTACTGTGGAATATATATCACACTGTACTGTGGAAAAAATATCTCATTCTGTACTGTGGAATATATATCTCATTCTGTATTGTACAATATACATCTCATTCTGTATTGTGGAATATATATCTCACTGCACTGTGGAATATATATCTCATTCTGTGCTGTGGAATATATATCACATTCTTTATTGTGGAATATATCTCTCATTCTGTACTGTGGAATGTATATCTCATTCTGTACTGTGGAATATATATCTCATTCGGTGTTGTGGAATATATATCTCACTGTACTGTGGAATATATATCTCATTCTGTATTGTGGAATATGTATCTCACTGTATTGTGGAATATATATCTCACTGCGCTGTGGAATATGTATCTCACTGTATTGTGGAATATATATTTCACTGTATTGTGGAATATATATCTCACTGTACTGTGGAATATGTATCTCATTCTGTATTGTGGAATATATATCTCACTGTACTGTGGAATATATATCTGTCTGTATTGTGGAATATATATCTCATTCTGTTCTGTGAAATATTTATCTCATTCTGTACTGTGGCAAATTGATCTCAATCTGTACTGTGGAATATATATCTCATTCTGTTTTGTGGAATATATATCTCACTGTACTGTGGAATATATCTCTCTCTGTACTGTGGAATATATATCTCACTGTATTGTGGAACATATGTCTCATTCTGTATTGTGGAATATATATTCCATTCTGTACTGTGGAATATATATCTCATTCTGTATTGTGGAATATATATCTCACTTTACTGTGGAATATATATCTCATTCTGTACTGTGGAATTTATATCTCATTCTGGATTGTGGAATATATATTTCATTCTGCACTGTGGAATATATATCTCACTGTACTGTGGAATATATATCTCATTCTGTACTGTGGAATATATATTTCATTCTGTACTGTGGAATATATATCTCATTCTGTATTGTGGAATATATATCTCACTGCACTGTGGAATATATATCTCATTCTGTATTGTGGAATATATATCTCATTCTGTACTGTGGAATATATATCTCCTTCTGTATCGTGGAATATATATCTCATGCTGTATTGTGGAAGATATATCTCATTCTGTACTGTGGAATATATATCTCATTCTGTATTGTCGAATATATATCTCATTCTGTACTGTGGAATATATATCACATTCTTTATTGTGGAATATATCTCTCATTCTGTACTGTGGAATGTATATCTCATTCTGTACTGTGGAATATATATCACACTGTACTGTGGAATATATATCTCATTCTGTATTGTACAATATACATCTCATTCTGTATTGTGGAATATATATCTCACTGCACTGTGGAATATATATCTCATTCTGTACTGTGGAATATATATCACATTCTTTATTGTGGAATATATCTCTCATTCTGTACTGTGGAATGTATATCTCATTCTGTACTGTGGAATATATATCTCATTCGGTATTGTGGAATATATATCTCACTGTACTGTGGAATATATATATCATTCTGTATTGTGGAATATGTATCTCACTGTATTGCGGAATATATCTCTCACTGTACTGTGGAATATATATCTCATACTGTATTGTGGAATATATATCTCATTCTATACTGTGGAATATATATCTCACTGTACTGTGGAATATATATCTCATTCTGTATTGTGGAATATATATCTCATTCTGTACTGTGGAATATATATCTCACTATACTGTGGAATACATATATATATTCCACAATACAGAATGAGATATCACTGTACTGTGGAATATATATCTCACTCTGTACTGTGGAACATATATTGCACATTACAGAATGAGATATATGTTCCACAGTACAGAGTGAGATATATGTCTCATTCTGTATTGTGGAATATATATTTCATTCTGTACTGTGGAATATATATCTCATTCTGCATTGTGGAATATATATCTCATTCTGTACTGTGGAATATATATCTTACTGTATTGTGGAACATATATCTCATTCTGTGTTGTGGAATAAAAATCACATTCTGTATTGTGGAATATACATCTCATTCTGTACTGTGGAATATATATCTCATTCTGTATTATGGAATACATATCTCATTCTGTATTGTGGAATATATATCTCATTCTGTACTGTGGAATATATATCTTATTCTGTACTGTGGAATATATATGTCACTGTACATTGGAATATATATCTCATTCTGTATTGTGGAATATATATCTCATTCTGTTCTGTGGAATATATATCACATTCTGTATTGTGGAATATATATCTCACTGTACTGTGGAATATATATCACATTCTGTATTGTGGAATATATATCTCATTCTGTATTATGGAATATATATATCACTGTACTGTGGAATATATATCTCATTCTGTACTGTGGAATATATATCACATTCTGTATTGTGGAATATATATCTCATTCTGTACTGTGGAATATATATCTCACTGTACTGTACTGGGGTGAGGAGGTCAGTAATTGATGGCGGGGGGTGGGGGGGGGAGGGGATAGAAAGCCAGGAACTGGGGGGGCGGGGGGAGGCGGCGAGGAGGTCAGGAACTGGGGTTGTGGCGGAGACGAGGTCACGAATTGAGGGGGGTGGGAGAGAAAGCCACGAACTGTTGGGGAGGGCGGGGGGCGGGGGAAGGCGGAGATGAGGTCAGGAACTGGGGTGTGCGAGGAGAGGGTCAGGAGCTGGGGGGGTGAGAAGGTCAGGAGCTGCGGGGGGGCGAGAAGGTCAGGAGCTGGGAGGGGCGAGAAGGTCAGGAGCTGGGAGGGGCGAGAAGGTCAGGAGCTGGGAGCAGCGAGAAGGTCAGGAGCTGGGAGGGGGCGAGAAGGTCAGGAGCCTGGGGGATTTAAGGTCAGGAACTGGGGGGAGAGAAGGTCAGGACTGGGGGGGGAGAGAAGGTCAGGAACTGAAGGGAGAGAAGGTCAGGAACTGGGAGGGGGCGAGAAGGTCAGGAGCTGGGGGGAGAGAAGGTCAGGAACTGGGGGGAGAGGTGGTCAGGAACTGGGGGGGGAGAGAAGGTCAGGAACTGAAGGGAGAGGTGGTCAGGAACTGCGGGGGGAGAGAAGATCAGGAACTGAAGGAGAGAAGGTCAGGAACTGGGAGGGGGCGAGAAGGTCAGGAGCTGGGGGGAGAGAAGGTCAGGAACTGGGGTGAGAGAAGGTCAGGAACTGGGGGGGGGAGAGTAGGTCAGGAACTGAAGGGAGAGAAGGTCAGGAACTGGGGGGGGGAGAAAAGGTCAGGAACTGAGGGGAGGGAAGGTCAGGAACTGAGGGGAGAGAAGGTCAGGAACTGAGGGGAGGGAAGGTCAGGAACTGAGGGGAGAGAAGGTCAGGAACTGAGGGGGGGGGGGGGGGAGAAGGTCAGAAACTGGGGGGAGAGAAGGTCAGGAACTGGGGGGGGAGAGAAGATCAGGAACTGAAGGAGAGAAGGTCAGGAACTGGGGGGGGAGAAGGTCAGGAACTGAGGGGAGAGAAGGTCAGGAACTGAGGGGAGAGAAGGTCAGGAACTGAGGGGAGAGAAGGTCAGGAACTGAGGGGAGAGAAGGTCACAAACTGGGGGGGGAGAAGGTCAGGAACTGTGGGGGGAGAAGGTCAGGAACTGGGGGGAGAGAAGGTCAGAAACTGGGGGGAGAGGATGTCAGGAACTGGGGGGGAGAGAAGGTCAGGAACTGGAAGCTGAAGGGGGGGAAAGGTCAGGAACTGGAAGGGGGGGAAAGGTCAGGAACTGAGGGGAGAGGTCGTCAGGAACTGGGGAGGGGGGAGAAGGTCAGGAACTGGGGGGGTAGAAGGTCAGGAACTGCGGGGGGAGAAGGTCAGGAACTGAGGGGGGAGAAGGTCAGGAACTGGGGGGGGAGAAGGTCAGGAACTGGGGGGGGGGAGAAGGTCAGGAACTGAGGGGGGAGAAGGTCAGGAACTGGGGGGGGGGAGAAGGTCAGGAACAGGGAGGGTCGGGGGAGAAGGTCAGGAACTGAGGGGAGAGATGGTCAGGAACTGGGGAGGGGGGGAGAAGGTCAGGAACTGGGGAGGGGGGAGAAGGTCAGGAACTGGAGGGGGAGAAGGTCAGGAACTGGAGGGGGAGAAGGTCAGGAACTGGAGGGGGAGAAGGTCGGGAACTGGAGGGGGAGGTCAAGAACTGGGGAGGGGGGAGAAGGTCAGGAGCTGGGGAGGGGGGGAGAAGGTCAGGAACTGGAGGGGGAGAAGGTCAGGAACTGGAGGGGGAGAAGGTCAGGAATTGGAGGGGGAGGTCAGGAACTGGAGGGGGAGAAGGTCAGGAACTGCGGGGGTGAGAAGGTCAGGAACTGGAGGGGGATAAGGTCAGGAACTGGAGGGGGATAAGGTCAGGAACTGGGGAGGGGGAGAAGGTCAGGAACTGGGGAAGGAGGGAGAAGGTCAGGAACTGGGGAGGGGGGGAGAAGGTCAGGAACTGCGGGGTGGAGAAGGTCAGGAACTGGGGAGGGGGGGAGAAGGGGGAGAAGGTCAGGAACTGAAGGGGGAGAAGGTCAGGAACTGGAGGGGGAGAAGGTCAGGAATTGGAGAGGGAGGTCAGGAACTGGAGGAGGAGAAGGTCAGGAACTGGGGAGGGGGGGAGAAGGTCAGGAACTGCGGGGGTGAGAAGGTCAGGAACTGGAGGGGGATAAGGTCAGGAACTGGAGGGGGATAAGGTCAGGAACTGGGGAGGGGGAGAAGGTCAGGAACTGGGGAAGGGGGGAAAAGGTCAGGAACTGGAGGGGGAGAAGGTCAGGAACTGGGGAGGGGGGGAGAAGGTCAGGAACTGCGGGGTGGAGAAGGTCAGGAACTGGGGAGGGGGGGAGAAGGTCAGGAACTGAGGGGGGAGAAGGTCAGGAACTGAGGGGAGAAGGTCAGGAACTGAAGGGGGAGAAGGTCAGGAACTGAGGGGGGAGAAGGTCAGGAACTGAGGGGGGGGGGAAGGTCAGGAACTGGGGTGGGGGGGAGAAGGTCAGGAACTGAGGGGAGAGAAGGTCAGGAACTGGGGAGGGGGGGGGAGAAGGTCAGGAACTGGAGGGGGAGAAGGTCAGGAACTGGGGAGGGGGGGAGAAGGTCAGGAACTGCGGGGGTGAGAAGGTCAGGAACTGGAGGGGGATAAGGTCAGGAACTGGAGGGGGATAAGGTCAGGAACTGGGGAGGGGGAGAAGGTCAGGAACTGGGGAAGGGGGGAAAAGGTCAGGAACTGGAGGGGGAGAAGGTCAGGAACTGGGGAGGGGGGGAGAAGGTCAGGAACTGCGGGGTGGAGAAGGTCAGGAACTGGGGAGGGGGGGAGAAGGTCAGGAACTGAGGGGGGAGAAGGTCAGGAACTGAGGGGAGAAGGTCAGGAACTGAAGGGGGAGAAGGTCAGGAACTGAGGGGGGAGAAGGTCAGGAACTGGGGGGGGGGGAAGGTCAGGAACTGGGGTGGGGGGGAGAAGGTCAGGAACTGAGGGGAGAGAAGGTCAGGAACTGGGGAGGGGGGGGGAGAAGGTCAGGAACTGGAGGGGGAGAAGGTCAGGAACTGGAGAGGGGGGGGAGAAGGTCAGGAACTGAGGGGGGAGAAGGTCAGGAACTGGGGGGGGCGAGAAGGTCAGGAACTGGGGGGGAGAAGGTCAGGAACTGGGGGGGGGAGAGGCGGAGAGGAGGTCAGGAATTGGAGTGGGGAGGGGGAAGAGGTGCTAGGATGTGGAGGAGGGGGGGAAAAGAGGTCAGTGTTGTATATGTGGACTTGTATTTACTCTGTACAGCCACCAGAGGGCTCATTCCCTGGAGTCCCAAGGGATCCCACAATCCCTTGGGGGCACAGATATTTAAGAAGGCTTCATAGGTTGGAGAGGCACTCTGGAAACCTGCAATAAATGGCTACGGTCACAATTTACTTTGAGCTCACAGTGTTCAGTCTGACTCTTTCTCCATACGCAACAACTGCCGATGAGATACAGATAGCGAACCCAAAGATGCAAAGAATAGTGGGCATCCTGGAAAAAATTTTGGAGGGAGATGATTGGGAAACTTTTGTGGAGTGACTCGACCAATACTTCGTGGCCAACGAGCTAGTTGGGGAAGAGAGCACTGCCAAACGTAGAGCGATCCTCCTCACCGTCTGTGGGGCACCAACGTGTCTGACCCTCTTCCCCCAACCCCCCACCCCCCAGTTCCTGACCTCCTCTCCCCGCAGCTCCCCCCCCCATCCCCCCAGTTCCTGCTCTGGGTGATACCGGGCGATGGTCCCACGCTGTTCGACAGGAGCTGCCTGGGAAAGATACACTGGAACTGGGACGACGTCCGAGCGCTATCGCCCACTGACGACACTTCGTGTGCCCAGGTCTTGAACAAATTTCCTTCGCTGTTCGAACCAGGCATCGGGAAATTTCAAGGAGCAAAAGTGCAGATCCACTTAACTCCGGGAGCGCAATCCATCCATCACAAGGCGAGAGCAGTGCCGTACATGATGAGGGAAAGAGTAGAGATTGAGCTCGACTGGCTGCAACGAGAGGGCATCATTTCACTGACCGAGTTCAGCTAGTGGGCCAGTCCTATTGTCCTCGTTCTCAAGGGAGACAGCACTGTCAGAATCTGTGGCGATTACAAAGTAACCATCAATCGTTTCTCCCTGCAGGGCCAATACCCACTACCAAAAGCCGACGACTTCTTTGCAACGTTGGCGGGAGGAAAGACGTTCATGAAGCTGGATCTGACTTCAGCCTACATGACACAGGAACTGGAGGAATCATCGAAAGTCCTCACCTGCATCAACACGCACAAAGGTCTTTTTGTTTATAACAGATGCCCGTTTGGAGTCCGATCAGTGGCGGCGATATTCCAGAGAAACATGGAAAGTTTACTGAAGTCGGTCCCACACACCGTGGTCTTCCAGGACGACATCTTGGTCACAGGTCAGAACACAGTCGAGCATCTGCAGAACCTGGAGGAGGTTCTTAGTCGACTCCACTGCGTGTGGCTCAGGTTAAAACGCTTGAAGTGCTTTTTCCTGGCACCTGAAGTGAAGTTCCTGGGAAGGTGGTTTGCGGCGGACGGCATCAGGCCCACCAACGCGAAGACGGAGGCAATCGAGAACGCACCGAGGCCACAGAACGTGATGGAGCTGGGGACGTTTCTGGGATTCTTGAACTACTTTGGTAACTTCTTACCGGGTCTCAGCACACTGCTAGAACCATTACATGTCTTACTACGAAAAGGGGACGAATGGGTTTGGGGCAAAAGCCAAGAAAATGCCTTTGTAAAAGTGAGAAAATTGTTATGCTCAAACAAATTGCTTGTGTTGTATGATCCATGTAAGCGTTTGGTACTAGCATGTGATGCATCGTCATATGGCATTGGGTTGTATTGCAACAAGCTAATGATTTCAGCAAACTGCAACCGGTTGCTTATGCATCCAGGAGTCTGTCTAAGGCCGAGAGAGCCTACAGCATGATTGAAAAAGAAGCGTTAGCGTGTGTCTATGAGGTAAAGAAAATGCATCAATACCTGTTTGGGCTAAAATTCAAATTGGAAACTGACCATAAGCCACTTATATCCCTGTTTTCCGAGTGTAAAGGAATAAATACCAACGCATCGGCCCGCATCCAGAGATGGCCGCTCACATTGTCCGCATACAACTACGCCATCCGCCACAGGCCAGGCACAGAAATCTGCGCCGATGCTCTCAGTAGGCTGCCATTGCCCACCACGGGGGTGGAAATGGCGCAGCCCGCAGATCTAGCCATGGTTATGGAAGCATTTGAGAGTGAGCAATCACCCGTCACTGCCCGGCAGATCAAAACCTGGACAAGCCAGGACCCCTTATTATCTCTAGTCAAAAGCTGTGTGCTTCACGGGAGCTGGTCCAGTGTCCCAGTGGAAATGCAGGAAGAGATAAAGCCGTTCTAGCAGCGCAAAGATGAAATGTCTATACAGGCAGACTGCCTTCTGTGGGGCAATCGAGTAGTGGTCCCCAAGAAGGGCAGAGCCACCTTCATCAATGACCTCCACAGTACCCACCCAGGCATCGTAATGATGAAAGCAATAGCCAGATCCCACATGTGGTGGCCCGGTATCGATGCGGACTTATAGAGTCCTGCGTTCACAGATGTAATACATGCTCGCAGTTAAGCAATGTACCCAGGGAGGCGCCGCTACGTTTACCTCCAAACCGTGGTCTAGGGTACACGTCGACTATGCAGGCCCGTTCTTGGATAAAATGTTCCTTATGGTTGTAGACGCATACTCCAAGTGGATTGAATGTGAGATAATGTCGGCTAGCACGTCCGCTGCCACCACTGAAAGCCTGCGGGCCATGTTTGCCACACACGGCTTACCCGGTGTCCTGGTGAGCGATAACGGGCCATGTTTTACCAGTGCTGGTCTCAAAGCATTCATGACCCATAACGGGATCAAACATGTCACATCTGCCCCATTTAAACCAGTGTCCAATGGTCAGGCAGAGAGAGCAGTGCAAACCATCAAGCAAAGCTTGAAGAGGGTAACTGACGGCTCACTGCAGACTCGCCTATCCCAAGTCTTGCTTAGCTACCGCACGAGACCACACTCACTCACTGCTGAACTGCTCATGAAAAGAGCACTTAAGACAAGGCTCTCGTTAGTTCACCCTGATCTACATGAACAGGTAGAGAGCAGGAGGCTTCAACAAAGTGCATACCATGATAGCGTAAATGTGTCACGAGATTGAAATCAATGATCCTGTATTTGTATTAAATTATGGACAAGGTCCCAAGTGGCTTCCCGGCACTGTCATGGCCAAAGAGGGGTGCAGGGTGTTTCGGGTCAAACTTTCAAATGGACTAATTCACCGTAAACACTTGGACCAAATCGAACTCAGATTCACGGACTATCCTGAGCAACCCACCTTGGACCCTATCTTTTTTGATCCCCCAACACACACACCAGTGGCAACCTACACCACGGTTGACCACGAAGCAGAACCCATCATCCACAGCAGCCCTGCAGGGCCCAAAACACCAGGCAGCCTAGTGAGGGCCCAACAAATGATTCAACAACACCAGCTTTCACATTGAGACAATCAACCAGGGCAAGAAGGGCCCCAGATCGACTCACATTGTAAATAGTTACACTATTGACTTTGGGGGGAGGAATGTTGTTATATATGTGGACTTGTATTTACTCTGTGCAGCCACTAGAGGGCTCATTCCCCGGAGTCCCAAGGGATCCCATACTCCCTTGGGAGCACAGGTATTTAAGGAGGCCTCACAGGCTGGAGAGGCACTCTGAAGACCTGCAATAAAAGACTACGGTCACACTTTACTTTGAGCTCACAGTGTTCAGTCTGATTCTTTCTCCATACACAACAGTCAGGAACTGGGGGGGGGGGGGAGGAGGGGGAAGAGGTTGGGAACGGGGAGGGGCAGGGAGGGATGGAGAGGTGGTCAGGAACTGGGGTGGGGGGAGGAGGACAGAAACTGAGGGGAAGGAGGTCAGGAACTCGGGGGGAGTGAAGAGGTCAGCAACTCGGGGGAGGATGATCAAGAACTCAGGCAGGGAGAAGGTTAGGAACTCAGTGGGGGGGCAGCGGAGAGGAGGTCAGGAACTCGGGGGACGGGAGGGGGAGCGAAGATAAGGAACTCCAGAGGGTAGAAGATCAGCAACTGAAGCGGGGAGAGCAGGTTAGGAACTGTTGGTGAGGGTATGAGCAGGTCAGGAACTTGGGTGAGGGCAGGTGGGGTGGAGCGGAGGAGGTCAGGATCTTGGACGGAAGGGGCAGGAACATGTTTGCTGGTGAGAGGTCTTAACCCGCGTGGGTGAGCCCTGTCTGTTTTAAGTGAGCTCTGTCTGTCTGGAGTCGGCAGTCATAATGGCTCGAATTACACTTTGCAAAGTCACTGATTATGTAGGCAGGAAGGATCTAATTACATTCCAGAGAAACTGCCGGGTGTGTCTTATCCTCCAATGGGACCAATCAACAATCAGGACTCGTCATCCAAGGGGACCAATCAGAATTTTGCTGTTGTGAATAAACATGTCCATCATTTCCTTCGATGTAGGGCAGGAAAGGATGTACTCCAGACTGTAAGTGATGAAAGGACCATTATGGGAGTGAACATTCATTGGTGGATGTAAAAGCTCCCATGGCACTATTTGAAGAAGAGCAGGGGAGTTTTCCCCGCTGTCTTGCCCAGTATTTATTCTCAACTGAAACAGATTATATCGGCATTTTCTCATTGCTGTTTGTGGGATCGCGTTGTGCACAAATTGGCTACATTACAACGGTGCCTACACTTCAAAAGAACTTCATTGGCCAAAAAGCACTTTGGGACATCCTGAGGTGGTGAAAGATGCTATAGAAATGCAAGTCTTTCTTCTTTAACCAGTGACATTAAATCCAAATAGGCATGTAGAGCAATAACCCAAACACACGAGATGAACCAAACCCTGTGATGATGATTAAGCTATTCCGTGCACAATACCAAAAGACAGAGTTGTCACAGTTACTGCCTTTGATGGTCAGCAGACTGCTGGGAATTCTTTCACAGTGGAGCACGTGGTTTGTGGTTTGTTCATGACAAAGTACTTTGGAGAACTGAGATTTATAGGCGAGGGGTCACAGGACAACATGCGGCAGGGGGCTGTCATGTTAGGTTCAGGATTGTGAGCCTCTTACACAACATTCTGATCATTCACTTCACCACATGGTGTGACTAACCATGAGTTCAGCTCTTTTAAGTTTAAAATAATGAGTCACTATTTCCCTATGTTACTGCGTAGCAGATATCACAAACTCCTGCAAATGCTGGACACGGTGTGCAAGTGAGATTCAGGAATATACAAGTAGGATTCAGGAATATACAAAACAACAACTTTTATTTTTATAGCACCTTTAACATAGTGAAACGACCCAAGGCGCTTCACAGGAGTGTTATGCAATAAAAATTTGGCACTGAGCCGCATAAGTAGAAATTAGTGCAAGTTGGTCAAAGAGGTAGGTTTTAAGGAGCGTCTTGAAGGAGGAAAGAGCGGTAGAGAGGCGGAGAGGTTTAGGGAGCGATTATAATCAAGGACGCTCAGGAGGGCAGAATTAGAGGAGCGTAGATATCTCAGGGGGTGGAGGAGATTACAGAGATAGGAAGGGGCGAGGCCATGGAGGGATCTGAAAATAAGGATGAGAATTTTGAAATCGAGGCGTTGCTTAATTGGGAGCTAATGTAGGTCAGCAAGCACAGGGATGATGGGTGAGCGGGACTTGGTGCGAGTTAGGACACGGGGCAGTCGAGTTTTGGATCACCTCTAGTTTACGTAGGGTAGAATGTGGGAGGCCAGCCAGGAGTGCAGTAGAATAGTCAAGTCACGGATGAGGGGGTTTCAGCAGCAGATGATCTGAGGTGAGGGCGGAAACGGACGATGATACGGAGGTGGAAATAGGTGGTCTTAGTTATGCTGCGGATATGTGGTCGAAAGGTCATTTCAGGGACAAATATGACATCAAGATTGCGAACAGTCTGGTTCAGCCTCAGACAGGAGTTGGGAAGAGGGATGGAGTCGGTGGCTAGGGAACGGAGTTTGTGGCGGGGACCGAAAACAATGGTTTCAGTCTTTCCAATATTCAATTGGAGAAACATTCTGCTCATCCAGAACTGGATGTCGGACAAACAGTCTGACAATTTAGAGACCGTGGAGGTGTCGAGAGAAGTGGTGGTGAGGTAGAGCTGGGTGTCATCAGCGTACATGTGGAAACTGATGCGTGTTTTCGGACAATGTCGCGAAGGGGCAGCATGTAGATGAGAAATAGGAGGGGGGCCAAGAATAGATCCTTGGGGGACACCAGAGGGATCGATGCGGGGGCGGAAAAAGCCGTTGCAGGTGATTCTTTAGCTACGATTAGATAGATAAGAATGGAACCAAGCGAGTGCAGTCCACCCAATTGGACGATGGTGGAGAGTCGTTGGAGAAAGATAGAGTGGTCAACCGTGTCAAAGGCTGCAGACAGGTCGAGACGTTCTAGGTGGGATAGTTTGCCTGTCACAGTCACAGAGGATGTCATTTGTGATTTTGATGAGAGCCGTTTCGATATTGTGGCAGGGGATACAAAATGGATTGGAGAGATTCAAACATGGAATTGCGAGAAAGATGGGCACGGATTTGGGAGGCAACAATGCGTTCAAAGACTTTGGAGAGGAAAGGGAGGTTGGAGATGGGGCGGTAGTTTGCAAGGACGGAGGGGTCGAGATTAGGTTTTTTGAGGAGAGGGGTGATGATAGCAGATTTGAGGGGGAGGGGGACAGTACCTGAGGAGAGAGAACCGTTAACAATGTCTGCTAACATGGGAACCAGAAAAGGAAGTTTGGAGGTCAGCAGTTTGATGGGAATAGGGTCAAGGGAGCAGGAAGTAGATCTCATGGACAGGTTAAGCTCGGACAGGTGATGAGGGGAGATCGGAGAGAAGCTGGAGAAAGATGTGAGGTCAGGGCTAGGGCAGGGAGGATCCTGAGAGGAAGTTTGGCCCAGTGGGCTAGGGGAAGGAAGGGAAGAGGCAGAGGCGGCTGAACAGATGGTCTCAATCTTACGAGACAAAGAAGCCCATGAGCTCCTCACACTTATTGTCAGAGACGAGTGTGGAGACTGGGGAGAGGGGTTTAAGGAGACGGTTAGCAGTGGAGAATAGAAGCCGAGGTTTGTCTTTACATTCCAGAATGATCCTGGAATAGTAAGCGATTTTGGCAGACGAGAGCAGGACCCGATGATGTGGTCCAGTCAGACCTGGCGGTGAATGGCTAAACCAGTTGTCCGCCATATCCATTCAAGTCTCAAGTCTGGACTTAAGGGAGCGAAGATCAGGGCTGTACCAGGGGGAACGGCCAGGGTGAGAGAGAGTCATTAACAGGGACTCGGGCTTCAAAGGTGGTGGTGAGGGTGTGATTGAGCAGATTGGTGGCTGCAGAAATGTCATGGTGACTGGAAGGCCAAAGGCTGGACCAGTGGGATTCAGGAATGTACAAGTGGGATTCAGGATTAGACAACTGGGATTCAACAACAACAACTTGCATTTATATAGGGCCTTTAATACAGCGAAATGTCCCAAGATACTTCAGAAGAGTGGTATCAGACAAAATTTGACACTGAGCCACAGGGAAGCGAAAGAAAGCTTGATAAAAGAGGTAGGTTTTAAGGAAGGAGAGGTGGAGAGGCAGCGAGGTTTAGGGAGGTAGTTCCAGAGCTTAGGCCCTTGGCAGCTGATGACACGTCCACGATTAAATGATGGTGGAGTGATTAAAATCAGGGTTGCACAAGGTACCAGAATTGGAGGAGCGCAGAGATCTTGGGGACTTGTAGGGCTGGAGGAGATTACAGAGATAGGATAGAGGATCAGACACTGAGGTTCAGGAATATACAAGTGACATTCAGCAATATACTTTGAAGGTCGGTACGTAAGCCACAGGCTGATGAGGACTCTTATTCCCAAAATAAGAGTATGGCCCCTTTAAGAACCTCCCCTTTAAAGATAATTGCACGTTGAGTGGGAGAAACTTTCCCCAGCCAGGTGAGCATAAAAGGGGAGGTTCAGGGGAAGTAAGGATTGAGAGAGGCAGGGAGCTGATGAGTTAAAATAGGTATTGTGTGATCTTGCTTTGCGTTATGTGCATTACAAGAAATTGTTTGGAACTTGGCTTAGTCAAGGGCTACTGTTTGTAGCCCTTGACTAAGCCAAGGAGGTTCCAAGATGGCATGATCCTATAACAACTGGGGTCAGGGAGCTGGCAGTGGGGGTCGGGGAGCGGGGTCAGGGAGCGGGCAGCTGAGTCAGGGAGCGGGCAAGCGGCTGCAGCTTGATGCAGCTGAAGTTAAATTTAAAATGTTTAGTTTAATGCAGTTTCCAGTTATCAGCTTTGTTTGGTCAGATGATCAAATTTATAATGCTTGATGGATTGACCAGTCAGCCAAACATTGCACAGTCTCGGTTTCAGGAGATGTGCTTACCTACGAAAGAGGATTATGCAGCCAATGAAATGACACCCTTATCCTTGCTGTGCGGTGACCTGACTGGGGAATTCCAGTCATGGTCCATTGTCACAAGGTCACAGGAGATCACCCACACTATCCTGTGTCTGACCAGCAATTCTAAACAACAACAATTTATATAGCATCTTTAACATAGTAAAACGTCCCAAGGTGCTTTACAGGAGTATTACCAGACAAAGAAATTGACAAAGCATTAAGCAGGATAACAAGAGGTGACTGTGAACCACCAGGACGTGTGCTTAAACCTCCTTTTATTACAGGAGGATTCGGGAGGGAAAAAATCAATACAACAAACTTTTTTTTAAGGCCACTGTGAAAGGGTTAAACCTGTTCAACCACCGCTCCTCAACCCCCGGCCATTCGAAAATTCCAATTAAAGTAAACAGGATCAAAAATCTGAGAGCCCTTTACATGAGAATTTAGGTGTGAAAACGGGTGTGTCAGAGTGCAACTGGAGTCAGCCCTTACCCAAGAATGCGGAAATAGTCAGCATGATCCCAAACAAGCATCGTTCAGGTGGAGTTGTGCCGGTGTCACTGTGAGAGAAACACAAGATGGTGAGTGCACGGGAAAGGCCAAATACACAGGTTGCAGCTACAGATCACGGGACCCCCGGGTCCCAGAGACACACGGGACTCTGCGTCCCTCAGAGAAACACACACGGGACCCCGCGTCCCTCAGAGACACACACACAGGACCCGCGTCCCAAACACACGGAACCCTTTTGACGGACCAATAATGGTGACACTCGGTTGCTCAAGGGTCACCAAACAAGAATCATCACCACGAATGCCCTTTTTAGAATAGAGGAAAGAAACATGTGGTCCAATCAAACTAAGAGGCCAAAAATAAGCAACAAAGTCCCAGGGGATGTGTCACACTAACAGCCTCTCTGTGCAGCGTACAATAACGCAGTCTCAGCTCCATTTATAGAGCAGCGATGAGTTGCCCTGATCACCGATGATTCGAGGCTGTACACACCAGTCATGAAGAGTTTTACACCGTGTACTTAGGGGAGTAGTGTGTGCAACAAACCCTCCCAAACCCGCGACCTCTGCCACCTAGAAGGACAAGGGCAGCAGGCGCATGGGAACACCATCACCTCCACGTTCCCCTCCAAGTCACGCATAATTTGACTTGGAAACATATCGCTGTTCCTTCATCGTCGCATGGTCAAAATCCTGGAACTCCCTCCCTAACAGCACTGTGGGAGCACCTTCACCACATGGACTGCAGCGGTTCAAGAAGGCGGCTCACCAGCACCTTCTCGACGGGCAATTAGGGATGGGCAATAAATGCAGGCCTTGCCAGTGACGCCTACATCCCAGGAATTAATTTTTTTTTAAATAAGGCAAGAGTTTGATCAAACTGCCCAACATGAGTTGAGAGGCAGAAGTTGAGTAGTGGGTACGTTCATATATTCGCATGCCTGCCTCAGGACTATTTCAAGCACTGACAGATGTCGAAGTTTCACATCCTGCATGATCCAGGTGGCTGAAACGCTAACGGAGAGGCTGACATTTTATTTTAGACCTGAGCAGAGACTCTGAGAGAGACACATTTGGCCCAACTGGTTGAACCTCCCATAGTAATAATGACGTGTGCAATGGTGGTGCCACCACCACCCCACCCACAGGCCACTGCCGGTATTGCTCAACCTGGTGTTTCCTTCTCCTGCCCTAACCTTTCTGACTCCACTTCATACGTTATATTTCTCTATCAGGTCCTCTCTCCTTCACCTCCCCTCAAATAGGAGTGAGCCGTTTGATCACCGGGAGCACTTGCGCCTTGGAGCCTCAGGATGGGCAGGTCTGTGTTCATGCAACGGCAGGAACTAGTGCGGGAAAGTCAAATGTAGGTCAGGAAAGTCCACCCTGCACTCTGCCTATCTGGCACGTAGCTCGGCAATCAACCTGGTTTGTTGATTGCTGCTCTGCATTGATTGGTCAGTGTCGAGTCCGTCAGCCGTGGCTCAGTGTATGGCACTCTCGCCTCCGAGTCAGAAGGTCGTGGGTTCATGTTCCACTCGAGACCTGACCACTTAATCCAGGTTGACACCCCCAGTGCAGTGCTGAGGGAATGCTGCACTCTCGGTGGTGCTGTCTTTCAGGTGAGACGCTAAACCGAGGCCCCGTCTGCCCTCTCAGATGGATGCAAAAGATCCCGTGGCACTATTTTGAAGAGAATGGGGGCTAGAAATTTGGTTGGTTGCTCCTCTGGCCCGAGCACTGCGTTCTCAGTGCCTGCCATGAACTCCAGTGAAGGTTTAGTGGCAGCACAGACAGTTTGTGCTGCGCTCACTAGCCCCGCCTATTCAGTGACATCACCCAGTGTGCAACGCCCCCGTAACACCGCGTTTGCAAAATTCATTCTTTTGCCTGCCATAGCGCCCAGCGCCAAGACCGGACGGGGAAAGCAGTCGGTCCAGCAACGATCCCGGGGCGATATCGTCCGCAGTGCAAGGTAAGGGCTGAAATTTCAGTTTTTCAACTTTTAATTATTTGTTGTATTAGTGGGGAAGTGTGGGTGAATGTTATTGAAATTTTCAACAGGATTTTTTTTTACATCCTAGCGGCAAAAATTGAGTCAGCCTCCTGCGCTATCGCTCCATTAGCGCCCGAAGATTAGTATGGAACGCTTGCCTTAGCACTCCACTCTTCTCTTAGGGCAATACAATTGAATATCGCACTTTGAGGCGGTAGACATCGCTCGGCGCTAAGGTAGCGCCCCGGCGGTGTCACCGCCTCAAAGCGGGCCATACCGAATTTGTAGCCCTGGGAGTTCTCCCCAGTGTACTGGCCAATATTTATTCCTCACCCAACATCACTAAAACAGATTATGTGGTCAGCAAACATTGCTGTTTGTGGGAGCTTGCTGTGTGCAAACTGGCTGCCGAATTTCCTACATTACAACAGTCCACTTCAAGAAGTACTTCTTTGGCTTAAAGCACCTTAGGGTGTCCTGAGGTCATGAAAGACTCAATATAAATGCAAATTCTTCTCATTTTCCCAGATCTCTATCAGCCTCACCACAAACTAGTTTAACACCATTCCTTATGTACTGTGACAAAAATGATGAGATCCAGCCAGATAATACACTTTTTAATGCCATTATTTTGCCAGTTACTGATGTAAAACCAAGTTACCTGGGAATTATTCCCTCCTGGTGACTTCTAGCATTCTATATATTCTGTTCATAATTTCACCTCTTGGATATGAAATATATGGAGTACAATCCCGTGGCAATCCCCGGAACTACATAGAAACATAGAAAATAGGTTTGCACCGCCATTCAATGAGTTCATGGCTGAACATGCAACTTCAGTACCCCATTCCTGCTTTCTCGCCACACCCCTTGATCCCCCTAGTAATAAGGACTACATCTAACTCCTTTTTGAATATATTTAGTGAATTAGCCTCAACAACTTTCTGTGGTAGAGAATTCCACAGGTTCACCACTCTCTGGGTGAAGAAGTTTCTCCTCATCTCGGTCCTAAATGGTTTACCCCTTATCCTTAGACTGTGACCCCTGATTCGGGACTTCCCCAACATTGGGAACATTCTTCCTGCATCTACCCTGTCTAAACCCGTCAAAATTTTAAACGTTTCTATGAGAACCCCTCTCCAGTGAATACAAGCCCAGTTGATCCAGTCTTTCTTGATATGTCAGTCCCGCCATCCCGGGAATCAGTCTGGTGAACCTTAGCTGCACTCTCTCAATAGCAAGAACGTCCTTCCTCAAGTTAGGAGACCAAAACTGTACACAATACTCCAGGTATGGCCTCACCAAGGCCCTGTACAACTGTAGTAACACCTCCCTGTCCCTGTACTCAAATCCCCTTGCTATGAAGGCCAACATGCCATTTGCTTTCTTAACCGCCTGCTGTACCTGCATGCCAACCTTCAATGAATGATGTACCATGACACCCAGGTCTCGTTGCACCTCCCCTTTTCCTAATCTGTCACCATTCAGATACTAATCTGTCTCTCTGTTTTTACCACCAAAGTGGATAACCTCACATGGAATACAATCCCGTGATAATCCGGGAACTACATGAAATACAATTCCGTGATAATCCGGGAACTATATGGAATACAATCCTGTGCAGCAAACTGTGCACGGCAATCCGTCACACTACGCCGTGTTGTTTAAAATGTTAGGGAATGTGCGCCCTGTTGCACCCCCTGCTCCCCATACATTTAAAGTCTCCTGGGGGCAGCAGAGGTTGGCAGGAGTGGAGCCCATGTGCAGGGGGTCTGAGCTGCTGCTGAGAGTCCAATTTGTGTGGAGCATGTTATGTCTCAAATGAAGTAATGTAACTGAGTACTGTAGACGTGAGCAAGTGTGACCTTAGTTCCTTTATTCTAACTCCAGAGTGCTGGTACAGCATGGGAGGCCTGCTTATATACAGTGCTCCAACATGCATGCCCGCTGGTGGCGGTATAATACTGGTTACATAGGATTGCATACATAACAGAGCAAGGAGAGACTAGCGCTCTGTCTTTGCTCTCCCGTGCCCAGAGTATGAGGACAGGGGGTTCTCATCGACACGGGGAGTGCATCGGAGAACAAGGACTCCCAGTAACGGCAGGCGATTGTAATTCAGGCTCAAGCCCCTCTACCAAACAGCCACGTAGACTTTCAGTGCAACCTACGATCGATCGATCAATCATTTTGTTCTGTTAGTAATGGAAGATTTTACTATTTTACATTACATTTGTGTGTATTTAAGAGTATCCGATTGCTATCTGAATTTATATTTTATAAATTATTAGGAGTGTAGAAATGGGAGTGATGATCAACACCGAGTTGCCTGCTTCACATTTACCAATATAACACTTTGCTGTCAGCAATGTGCGAGGTCCCTTTATATTTGCTGCATGGTATCTCTTCCAGCACAGGAGCTAGTGAGTGGCCTGAGCGGCACTTCACCACAACGCACCTTGGAGGGAACATTGGTGTGAGGCCCTCAAAAGTTCACCAAAACTTGTTGAGTGGCCTTCCAGCCTGTACTGTATGCATTGGTGAGTATGCTGTAGAGCTGTTGAGTTGTGAGTGGCTTAGCCAGTCACGTGATGTTCATAAGACTCAATAAAACCCCAGCCAGTTGAGGTTATGAGCCTGGTGGATGAACTAGTAATGTGTAGTGTGATTGTTAAACCTTTGCCATCAAGAAGTAGTTGGTTTATTAGCAATGTGTTGCTATGAATTCTTAAGCAAAGAACCCTTGAAGCAGATACATTACACAGCCCAAATAATTGTCCACCCCTGATGTAGAGGCATTGGAGGAGGTGAAAAAGATTTAAAAGGACAATACCAGAACAAAGGTTATAACTATCAGGAAAGATTGAACAGGCTTGGACTTGACTGAAGGGTGACACGATAGAGGTCTTTAAAAATTATGAAAGAGTTTCATAGTGTAGACATAGAGGAGACGTTTGTGGGGAGTCCAAAACTAGGGGCCATAAATATAAGATAGTCATTAATAAATCCAATGGGGAATTCAGAAGAAACTTCTTTACGTGGAGAGTTGTTAGAATGTGGAACTCACTACCACATGGAGTAGTTGAGGCGAATAGCATAGATCAATTTAAGGGAAATCTTGTTAAACACACGCATGAGGAAGGAGTAGAAGGTTATGTTGATAGGTAATCATAGAATGATACGGCACAGAAAGAGGCCATTCGGCCCATCATGCCTGTGCCGGCTCTTTGAAAAAGAAATCCAATTAGTCCCACCCCGCTCTTTCCCACTAGTCCTGTACATTTGTCCTCTTTAAGTATTTATTTCATCCCTTAACTGGAAAGAGTGCAAAGGAGATTTACAAGAATGTTACCTGGACTGGAGAATTTTGGTCATGAGGAAAGATTGGAGATGCTGGGTCTGTTTTCTTTGGAACAGAGGAGGCTGAGGGGAGACCTGATTGAGGTGTATAAAATTATGAGGGGCCTCTTTAGAATGGATAGGAAGGACCTGTTTCCCTTGGCGGAGGGGTCAACCACCAGGGGGCATAGATTTAAAGTAAATGGGGGGAGGTTTAGAGGAACTATGAGGGGAAATGTCTTCACCCAGAGGGTGGTGGGAGTCTGGAACTCACTGACTGAAAGGGTGGTAGAGGCAGAAACCCTCACCACTTTAAAAAAATACTTGGATATGCACTTGAAGTGCCGTAACCTGTAGGGTTACGGACCAAGAGCTGGAAAGTGGGATTAGGCCGGATAGCTCTTGGTCGGCCGGCGCGGACATGATGGCCCGAAATGGCTTCCTTCCGTGCTGTAAATTTCTATGATTCTATGAAAGTTACTATTGAATCTGCTTCCACCACCCTTTCAGGCAGTGCATTCCAGATCAAAACAACTCACTGTGTATATAAAAAAAATCTTTCTTCATGCCTCCTCTGGTTCTTTTGCCAATCACCTTAAATCTATTTCCTCTAGTTACCGACTCTGCTAGAAACCATTTCTCTTCATTTACTCTATCAAAACACCTCATGATTTTGAATACCTCTATCAAATCTCCTCTAAACCTTCTCTGCTTTAAGGAGAACAAACCCATCTTCTGAAGTCCCTCCTCCCTGGTACCATTCCAGTAAATCTGCTCTGCACTCTCTGAGGCCTTGGCATCCTTCCTAAATTGTGGTGCCCAGAATTGAATACTGCAGCTGAGGCCTAACCAGTGTTTTAGAACGGTTCAGACAAACTTCCTTGCTTTTGTACTCTATGCTTCTATTAAAGCCAAGGAACCCATTTGCATTTTAACAGTATTCTCAACTTGTCCCGCCACCTCAAATATTTCTGCACAAACCCGGAGTCTTTTTGTTCCTGCACCCCTTTAAAATTGTATCATTTAGTTTATATTGGCTCTCCTCATTCTTCCGACAAAAATGTATCACTTCACACTTCTCGGCATTAAATTTCATCTGCCTCGTCTGCCCATGTCACCAGTCTGTCTGTCTATGTCCTCCTGAAATCTTTTACTATCTCCTCAGTGTTTACTACATTTCTGAGTTTCATGTAATTTGCAAATGTTTTAATTATGCCTTGTATACACAAGTTCAGGTCATTAATATATCTCAAAAAGATCAGTGTTCCTAATACCGATCTCTGGGGCACACCATTCTATGGCCCCAAGTTTCGACATGATTTGCTCCTGATTTTTAGGAGCAACTGGTGTAGAACGGAGTATCTTAGAAATCGGAATTCTCGCCATTTAGTTTGCTCCAGTTCTAGTCAGTTAGAACAGTTTCACTTTGGAACAGAATTTTTTTTTCCAAAAGGGGGCGTGTCCGGCCACTTACGCCCGTTTTCAAAGTTTCGTCAGTGAAAACTTACTCCAAACTAACTTAGAATGGAGTAAGTGAAGATTTTTGTACACTCGAAAAATCTTTGTCGACACTTTAGAAAATCAGGCATAGGTTACAAATCAGGCGTAGGGAATGGGGGAGGGAGGGTTTAAAGGGAAGTTTATAAACATTAAACATTTCAGTTTTACAAATAAAGAGCCATCATCAATAATAAATGATAAAAACATAAATAAATCAACCAATAAATCAATCAAAAAAAATTAATAAGAAATAATTTTTTTTTTTAAAGTCAATAAATAAAACATTTTCTACTTAACGACTGCAGCACCGGGAGCCCTCCAACAGCGTGCTGGGATGCCCCCACCCCAGTGTGTCTCTGTCAGTGTCTCTATCTCTCTGTCTGTCTGTCTGTGTGTGTCTCTCATTCTCTGTCTGTCAGTGCCTGTGTTTCTGACAGCGAGGGGAGGGGGAGGAGGGGGGTAGAGGGAGAGAGGGGGGGAGCAGAGGGCGGGAAGGGGGAGGGATGGGGAAGAAGGGGGAGAAGGGAGAGGGATGGGGGAGAAGGGGGGAGAAGGGGGAGGGGGTAGAAGGGGAGGGGCGAGGGGGTAGAAGGGGAGGGGCGAGGGGGTAGAAGGGGAGGGGCGAGGGGGTAGAAGGGGGAGAGGGAGGGGGTAGAAGGGGAGGGGGAGAAGGGGGAGGGGGAGGGGGAGGAGGAGAAGGGGGGGGAAAGGAGATGGGTGGGGGGAAAGGAGATGCGGGGGGGGAAAGGAGATGCGGGGGGGGAAAGGAGAAGGGGGAGGGAGGCTGAACGGGCCGGGCCCGAGACTTCGGGCAGGGCCCGTCCCCAGCACCAGATTTACAGGTAGGTGGCGTTGGGTCGGGTCGGGGGGGTGGTGGGAGGGAGGTCGGTTCGGTTCGGGTCGGGGGGAGGGAGGTCAGGTCGGGTCCAGTCCGGGGCGGGGTGGGGGGGAAGCGAGAGTCGGGTCAGGTCCGGAGGCCGGGGGGTGGGGGAAGTGGGAGTCGGGTCCGGGGGGGGTGGGGGGGGAGTTGGGTCGGTGTCGGGTCCGGAGGCGGGGAGCGGGAAGCGGGAGTCGAGTCGGGTCGGGTCGGGTCGCGGGAGTCGAGTCGGGTCGGGAGGAAGCAGGAGCTGGCCGTGGGAGGAGCCTTATTCACGCAGCCCCAGTGAGGCCATTCGGCCACGGCTAGGGGCTGCGTGCTTCGGCCCCTCCCACAGAGTTTTGGACACCTGGAGCTACTGCACATGCACCGGCACTGTTTTCAGCGCAGGGACCTGGCTCCGCCCCCTACAGCTCCTGCTGCGCTGCGCCGAGCTGCAAACAACCTGCAGGGAGGTGGAGAATCTGGAAGTTTATTTTAGGCGCACTTTGTGGTGCGAAAAACGGGCATCCAGGTCGGGACTGCGCCGTTCTAGGCTCGGCTCGAAACTTGGGCCCTATACTTCTCTCATGCCTGAAAAACAACAGTTCATCACAACTCTCTGCTTTCTGTCCCTTAGCCAATTTTATATCCATGCTGAAACTGTCCATTTAATCCCATGGGCTTTAATTTTGCTAACAAGTCTATTATATGGTACTTTATTCAATACCTTTTGAAAATCCATATACACATCAACCGCACTACGCTTGTGAACTTTCTTACTCCATCAAAGAACTCAAATCAAGTTAGTCAAACCCAACTTATCTTTAATAAATCTGTGCTAGCTTTCATTCATTAGCCCATACTTTTCCAAGTGCCAATTAATTTTGTCCCAGATTATTGGGCTTAATTTTCCCGTGATTTGCACCGATTTTTGGCACGAGCCATCTTTTTTGGCCCAAGTTAAAATATCCAAGTTTTCCCAAAGATTGTGCGCCAGCGTAACTCAGTTAGTTATGATTTTTTAGGTTTTTTGTTTGCGTCATGGGGACGTAACCTGATGTCTGCGCCAGTTTTTCACATTTATGCAAGTTTGGCCAACTTACATTTCCCCCAGGACGGCGTATGTAACCACTCCCAAAAAATCTTCTGGGTACTTAAGAAAAACCAGCGCACATCAAAAAATCGGCGCAGAAAGACGCCATTGCTTTTATGTGAAGTTTTGGAGGGAGTCAAGAACATATTAAATATGCATCATGAAGCTTAATTTTTTCAAACTTAAAGCACAGAAAATGGAGGTCTAATGCAATTCTTTAATTTTAGATGTTTTTCAAAGTCCTACCCCACCACCGACCGAACGTGTCCAAACCGAGCTCGAGGGTCGGAGCGTCGGCCGGCAGAATCGCTCCCTCGCCCACACACAGGGGCCTGGGGGGGTGAGGGGTGGGGGGGAGCGTGGAAGCCGAACTGAAGGGATGAGAACCCTTACACTATGCAGCAGCATCCAAAGAAGCCCCGGGGAGGGAGTTTGCCGAGCCCGTGTCCGGGCGAGGGAGCGATTCTGCCGGCCGACCCTCGATGCAGGTGAGGAGACGTTCAGTCGGTGGTGGGGTGGTACTTTGAAAACAATCTAAAATTAAATAATTGCATTAGACTTGGTTTCCCCAAATCTCCTCATTTGAATGCCTAGCTTCTCGTTCTAAGTAAGCCTATTGTGCACGCCCAGGCCTGGTGTGGTCCATACTAGAGCGTCGACTTTGGGGAAGAGAGAACAAAGAAGCTTGTCCTGCCGTTTTGAGCTTCTTGCAAAGGTACAATTTAATCATGGGGGAAATACTGACAATGCCAGACCTCGTGCAAGTCTTCTGCATGATGGTTCTGCGGAGGAAACGATTGATTCAACGTCAGAGGCAGTCAGAGGCGGGAGTTCGTGGCGTTGGTGAGGCCTATAAAAGGCGTGCTTGTGCAGCTACAGGGAGAAGGCAAAAAAGAAGTAGAAAGAAACAGAGGTGACGTCACAGCCAAGGGGGTAAGTGATTGGCTGGATTGGTGAGTAACTTTTCTTTTTTCTCTTCTATAACAGTCAGTAACTTTTAACATTGTTGTTGCCAATTTAAGGGTATCTAAGGGTTAAGTCATGGCAGGGGAGCTCGGTCACGTGATCTGCTCCTCCTGTACCATGTGGGAACTCAGGGATACTTCCGGTGTCCCTGACAACTACATCTGCGGGAAATGTATCTGCCTCCAACTCCTGACGGACCGCGTTGCGGAATTGGAGCTGAGGGTGGATTCATTCTGGATCATCCACGATGCTGAGAATGACGTGAGTAGCATGTGTAGCGAGTTGGTCTTACCGCAAGAGAAGGGTCCACAGCCAGCTAGGGAATGGAAGACCAGCAGGAAGAGTAGTGCAAGGAAGGTAGTGCAGGGGTCCCCTGTGGTCATCCCCCTGCAAAATAGATACACTGCTTTGAGTAATGTTGAGGGGGATGATTCATCAGGGGAGGGCAGCAGCAGCCAAGTTCATGGCACCGTGGCTGGCTCTGTTGCACAGGAGGGCAGGAAAAAGAGTGGGAGAGCGATAGTGATAGGGGATTCAATTGTGAGGGGAATAGATAGGCGTTTCTGCGGCCACAACCGAGACTCCAGGATGGTATGTTGCCTCCCTGGTGCAAGGGTCAAGGATGTCTCGGAGTGGGTGCAGGACATTCTAAAAAGGGAGGGAGAACAGCCAGTTGTCGTGGTGCACATTGGTACCAACGACATAGGTAAAAAAAGGGATGAGGTCCTACGAAACGAATTTAAGAAGGTAGGAGCTAAATTTAAAAAGTAGGACCTCAAAAGTAGTAATCTCGGGATTGCTACCAGTACCACGTGCTAGTCAGAGTAGGAATCGCAGGATGGCGCAGATGAATACGTGGCTTGAGCAGTGGTGCAGCAGGGAGGGATTCAAATTCCTGGGGCATTGAAACCGGTCCTGGGGGAGGTGGGACCAGTACAAACCGGACAGTCTGCACCTGGGCAGGACCGGAACCAATGTCCTAGGGGGAGTGTTTGCTAGTGCTTTTGGGGAGGAGTTAAACTAATACGGCGGGGGGATGGGAACCAATGCAGGGAGACAGAGGGAAACAAAAAGTAGACAAAAGCAAAAGACAGAAAGGAGATGAGGAAAAGTGGAGGGCAGAGAAACCCAAGGCAAAGAACAAAAAGGGCCACTGTACAGCAAAATTCTAAAAGGACAAAGGGTGTTAAAAAAACAAGCCTGTCGGCTTTGTGTCTTAATGCAAGGAGTATCCGTAATAAGGTGGATGAATTAACTGTGCAAATAGATGTTAACAAATATGATGTGATTGGGATTACCGAGACGTGGCTCCGGGATGATCAGGGCTGGGAACTCAACATCCAGGGGTATTCAACATTCAGGAAGGATAGAATAAAAGGAAAAGGAGGTGGGGTAGCATTGCTGGTTAAAGAGGAGATTAATGCAATAGTTAGGAAGGACATTAGCTTGGATGATGTGGAATCTATATGGGTAGAGCTGCAGAACATCAAAGAGCAAAAAACGTTAGTGGGAGTTGTGTACAGACCTCCAAACAGTAGTAGTGATGTTGGGGAGGGCATCAAACAGGAAATTAGGGGTGCATGCAATAAAGATGCAGCAGTTATAATGGGTGACTTTAATATGCACATAGATTGGACTAACCAAACTGGAAGCAATACGGTGGAGGAGGATTTCCTGGAGTGCATAAGGGATGGTTTTCTAGACCAATATGTCGAGGAACCAACTAGGGGGGAGGCCATCTTAGACTTGTGTTGTGTAATGAGAGAGGATTAATTAGCAATCTCATTGTGCGAGGCCCCTTGGGGAAGAGTGACCATAATATGGTGGAATACTGCATTAGGATGGAGAATAAACAGTTAATTCAGAGACCATGGTCCAGAACTTAAAGAAGGGTAACTTTGAAGGTATGAGGAATGAATTGGCTAGGATAGATTGGCTAATGATACTTAAGGGGTTGACTGTGGATGGGCAATGGCAGACATTTAGAGACCGTATGGATGAACTACAACAATTGTACATTCCTGTCTGGCGTAAAAATAAAAAAGGGAAGGTGGCTCAACCGTGGCTATCAAGGGAAATCAGGGATAGTATTAAAGCCAAGGAAGTGGCATAAAAATTGGCCAGAAATAGCAACGAACCCGGGGACTGGGAGAAATTTAGAACTCAGCAGAGGAGGACAAAGGGTTTGATTAGGGCAGGGAAAATGGAGTACGAGAAGAAGCTTGCAGGGAACATTAAGACGGATTGCAAAAGTTTCTATAGATATGTAAAGAGAAAAAGGTTAGTAAAGACAAACGTAGGTCCCCTGCAGTCAGAATCAGGGGAAGTCATAACGGGGAACAAAGAAATGGCAGACCAATTGAACAAGTACTTTGGTTCGGTATTCACTAAGGAGGACACAAACAACCTTCCGGATATAAATGGGGTCAGAGGGTCTAGTAAGGAGGAGGAACCGAGGGAAATCCTTATTAGTCGGGAAATTATGTTGGGGAAATTGATGGGATTGAAGGCCGATAAATCCCCAGGGCCTGATGGACTGCATCCCAGAGTACTTGAGGAGGTGGCCTTGGAAATAGCGGATGCATTGACAGTCATTTTCCAACATTCCATTGACTCTGGATCAGTTCCTATAGAGTGGAGGGTAGCCAATGGAACCCCACTTTTTAAAAAAGGAGGGAGAGAGAAAACAGGGAATTATAGACCGGTCAGCCTGACCTCAGTAGTGGGTAAAATGATGGAATCAATTATTAAGGATGTCATAGCAGCGCATTTGGAAAGAGGTGACATGATAGGTCCAAGTCAGCATGGATTTCTGAAAGGGAAATCATGCTTGACAAATCTTCTGGAATTTTTTGAGGATGTTTCCAGTAGAGTAGACAAGGGAGAACCAGTTGATGTGGTATATTTGGACTTTCAGAAGGCTTTCGACAAGGTCCCACACAAGAGATTATTGTGCAAAGTTAAAGCACATGGGATTGGGGGTAGTGTGAGAACTGGTTGTCAGACAGGAAGCAAAGAGTAGGAGTAAATGGGTACTTTTCAGAATGGCAGGCAGTGACTAGTGGGGTACCGCAAGGTTCTGTGCTGGGGCCCCAGCTGTTTACACTGTACATTAATGATTTAGACGAGGGGATTAAATGTAGTATTTCCAAATTTGCGGATGACACTAAGTTGGGTGGCAGTGTGAGCTGCGAGGAGGATGATATGAGGCTGCAGAGTGACTTGGATAGGTTAGGTGAGTGGGCAAATGCATGGCAGATGAAGTATAATGTGGATAAATGTGAGGTTATCCACTTTGGTGGTAAAAACAGAGAGACAGACTATTATCTGAATGGTGACAGATTAGGAAAAGGGGAGGTGCAACGAGAGACCTGGGTGTCATGGTACATCAGTCATTGAAGGTTGGCATGCAGGTACAGCAGGCGGTTAAGAAAGCAAATGGCATGTTGGCCTTCATAGCGAGGGGATTTGAGTACAGGGGCAGGGATGTGTTGCTACAGTTGTACAGGGCCTTGGTGAGGCCACTACTGGAGTATTGTGTACAGTTTTGGTCTCCTAACTTGTGGAAGGACATTCTTGCTATTGAGGGAGTGCAGCGAAGGTTCACCAGACTGATTCCCGGGATGGCGGGACTGACATATCAAGAAAGACTGGATCGACTGGGCTTGTATTCACTGGAGTTCAGAAGAATGAGGGGACCTCATAGAAACATTTAAAATTCTGATGGGTTCAGATAGGTTAGATGCAGGAAGAATGTCCCCAATGTTGGGGAAGTCCAGAACCAGGGGTCACAGTCTAAGGATAAGGGGTAAGCCATTTAGGACCGAGATGAGGAGAAACTTCTTCACCCAGAGAGTGGTGAACCTGTGGAATTCTCTACCACAGAAAGTTATTGAGGCCAATTCACTAAATATATTCAAAAAGGAGTTAGATGAAGTCCTTACTACTAGGGGGATCAAGGGGTATGGCGAGAAAGCAGGAATAGGGTACTGAAGTTGCATGTTCAGCCATGAACTCATTGAATGGTGGTGCAGGCTAGAAGGGCCGAATGGCCTACTCCTGTACCTATTTTCTATGTTTCTATGTCATCGCATGAGGTCACCTCAGACCCCATAGGGTGCTGGGCCTCCATGATCGTCCAGGCAATGTGTGAAAGGGCTGTGGGCTTCTCCAGGATTGCTGGCTTCCCAAAGGTACAGGACTGCATTGACTGTACCCACATCGCCTTGCGAGCACCTTTGGAGGATTCCAAGATGTACAGGAACAAAAAGGCTTCCACTCTGTTAATATGCAGCTCATGTGTGACGACATGCATCGCATCATGTCAATTGATACGAGATACCCTGGGAGCACCCATGATGCGTTCATCCTTTGCGAGAGCGCTATATCTGCCATGTTTCAGCAGCCGCCAGAAGGGCAGAGCTGGCTGCTGGGAAACAAAGGGTACGCTCTCGCTATCTGGCTCATGACACCCCTACGTGTAACCCGGATGGAAGCTGACCGTCAATACAACATGTCGCTCATCGCGATGCACAGCATCATAGAGAGGACCATTGGCATCTTGAAACAGTGTTTCCGATGCCTGAACCATTCCGGAGGCTACTTGCAATACTCCCCTGAGATTGGTCAGTTCACTGTTGTCTGCTGCATGCTGCATAACTTAGCCATCATGAAGCAGCAGCAGCTGATAGTAGAAGACCCACCTGAGGGGAGAGTGGCTAATGATGAGGAGGAAGATGCAGATGATGAGGAGGAGGAGGAGGAGGACGAGGATGAGGAAGCCATGCAAATAGCTGAACCCGGAGCATGACGGCGAAGGAGGGCAGCCGTCATGCCCCTTTAACAATTGCTCGAGCCTTGCGCCCGCAGCTCATCCGTGACTGCTTTGCTGCCTGAAGGCCCAGCAGCAACTATTCCACATGGACGATGTTTACTGTTTGGACATGTTCCGTAATGTTGTGTTAATGGAACAAATAATGGAAATGATTCAGTTATAATTTAAAATATATTTTATTCAAAAGTTTAACAAACACTTGTTTGTACTTAACTTAAATAAAAGTATTCTTGTATCAGGCTTTAAAGTTTTCAGTTAAGATCACTTACAGACTTTCAGATTACTTACAAACTTTTAATTTGAGAACACTTACAACAGTAACAACAATAATAACATCAGCAGCAGCAATGAAAGTCTGCACCGATCTCTCCTCCACCTTATTCTGAGACCACCCACTGAGCTTGGTCTTGTTGACTCTACCCCTGCCCGCAGGCGGTGGCGCAGTGTTTCTCGATTTGGTACCAAGCTTATTCTTTCGAACATCTTGGGTAATGTTCACTTCTTGATGGGGGGCTTGGGCAGGCAGTAATGTGGAAGGCCAGGCTTGGGCCTCTTCAGAGGCTGATCTGGGGATTGGAGTGGGAGTGGCAGTTGATTCTGTCAATGGGTGCAGGGTCTGGGCGTGTTCCGACATTCCCTCCCTCATGCACCCTGACAGTGTCTCAGCTACCTGTGACATTCCCTCCCTCATGTGCACCGACATTGTATCAGTTGCCTATGACATTCCCTCCTTCATGTTCCCGGACAATGTTCCCATTTCTCGTGGGAGTGTTGTTACTTCTCCCGACAGTCCCGATACATCATCACCCACCCCACTGATGATGTCCAGGAGTGATCGTGTATGGTCAATGTTCTCCGCACTCATTGCCATCATCTGAACCACATCTGTTAGATCCTGCACCTCAGGAGAGCGCTGTCAAGCTCTCCTTCCCCTCCTCACCCTCTGTGTGGCTCACTGCATCCCACTGGGACCCGCAGCCTCGGACAGTGGGGCCCTGGGTGTGCCTCGTTGCATCCCACTGGGACCTGCAGCCTCGGACTGTGAGAAACCATGGAATGTCCCAACACTTGTAGCACTCAGGAAAGGGCTTGGCACCTCAATGGGCAGCACCCGCACCTCCTCCAGAGTGAGCACAACAGCAGGGGCTTCATCCATCCCCTCCCCCTTACCCCCTTGGTCCAGAAGGTGGGATTGGAAGAGGTTCAGGCTCGTCCGCGTCTGCATCGACTTCAGCCTCGTCTGGGTTGGCCTCAAGTTCTGCAAGATATAACAGAACAGACAAATGGTTAGCAGAAGAGGGGGCAGGGTGGCATGAGTAGGCACACACAGCGCAGGCAGCAGGCTGATTTGAAGGACCACGATGAATAATAGCACATTGCATCAACCAAAGTGTAGCTGAGGGAGACATCCCTATGAACCGAAGCAAGGCTAGCCCGCGCAGTACTTAACAGTTAGCAAAGCCAGACTCTAGAATTTGTAGGACTTACCCTCCCCCTCGAGTGTGGGCACGGCTTGTGCAGTGGTGGTTGCTTTTCTGCAGGCAGGACCCATCAAAGCACCGGCCCTCTCTTCCAAGGGTGTCAGTGGGTGCAGATTTGCTGGGCCTCCTCCTGTTCGAGTTCTTTGACTTTTGTTGTGTGCCACCTTCCTCGGCGAAGATGAAAATAAAACCTTTTAGGGAGGGTGTCTTTTTGCTGGGTGGGTCATATACAGACGGTCACATTTACAATTGCAATTCCAGTACTACTTACACTAACTAATTGACCAAGGTCCTGCCACTTCTTTTTGCACTGGCCTCCAGACCTCGGGGTGGTCACCATTGCACAGTAATCTTCTGCAAGTTGGTTCCAGTGTTTCTTCATTTCTTTTGCTGAAACTTTTATGTGACCTCTGCTGGTGTCCAGCTCGTGCCACCTGGCCTCAAGCACAGTAACTAGTGCCTCCACTTCATCCTGAGAGAAATTCTTGGTCCTTGAGCCGCGTTGCATCTTGTATTGCAGCTCCGATTTTTCCACTGAGAATTAAAGTTCTCGCACAAAACTGGCTCTTTAAAAATGGCCGAATGCAGACCGGGAGCTCTACTGGGCATGCGCGCCCATAGGAAACACGTCAAAAACGTCCTTTTTTTTCGTGCATGCGCAGAAGGGGGAGACATTGTTTTTTTTGGCGCAGATGTTAGGCTCTCCCGCACCCCCCCCCACCCACCGAAGCTAAAGGACAGACTGCGCGCCGCCAAATTCAAAAAATAGAATGGGGAAACTTGCTGATTATTTTTTTGGAGTAGTCGGGGCCAAAAAAAATGGGCGTAACTCTTGCAGTATGCCAAAAAACGACATTGGGGAAATTGAGCCCGATGGCACTAGTCCCATGTCCAAGGAGGATCGGAAGAATGTGGCCAGAGCCTCTGCAGTTTCCACTCTTGCTTCTCTCAACAACCAAGGATGCTTCCCATCCAAACCGGGTGACTTTCTGCTTTGAGCACTGCCAACCTTTTAGGTGTATCCTCTATCTATATTTATCCTATCCAATATCGATACTACCTCTTCCTTTACTGCTACATTGGCAGCATCCTCTTCTTTAATGAAGAGAGATGCAAAGTACTCATTTAGCACCTCAGCCAACCCCTTGCTGCACAAGAACATCTCCTTTTGGTCCCACGCTTCCTTTGACTACCCTTGTACTACTTGTGTGTTTATAAAAGATTTTTGGCTTCCTTTTATGTTAGCTGCTAATCTATTCTCATACTCCCTCTGTGAGACAGAGACAGTGTGACAATGAGAGAGAGTGCATGAGTGGGAGTGAGAGAGACTTAATGCTGTCAGATAAACAGAAAGGGAAGTGTTTAACAGTCTCAGTCTGGTTTCACTGTGCATCATGCTTGGGACATGCCGATTAACCCTTTCCTCGGCCTCTTGTATTAGTCTGACTGCATTTCTGAAAAACATCCACTAAATAAAACAATATTTCACAAAATGGGTAAAGTATTTAGAAACACCCCAATCTGTGCTGTTCAATTACAGCTGGGCAGCATCTGACTAAATCCCTTACAACACACAGACTGAAATCTGCACAGAGCACCAAACCCCACTGCACAAATCCTCGCTCTGAAAGATCAGTTAGAAATTGGGTTGGGTAAATGTATCACCCAGTGTGGTTTTAAGCCTCACTGACCAGCAAAATCCCAGAATCTATCCCGGGCCTGTGCTGAGGTGGCTGATCTCTAATGGGGCAGCAGTGGGTGTGCGACAATTGGCCTCAGTACCCATGAACATAGCAGAGGGAAAAACCACCCAGCAACTCCCTCCCTCACCCAGCGCCTCCCCCCCCCTCACCCAGCGACCCCCCCCTCACCCAGCGACGCCCCCCCTCACCCAGCGACGCCCCCCCCTCACCCAGCGACGCCCCCCCTCACCCAGCGACGCCCCCCCCTCACCCAGCGACGCCCCCCCTCACCCAGCGACGCCCCCCCTCACCCAGCGACGCCCCCCCTCACCCAGCGACGCCCCCTTCACCCAGCGACGCCCCCCCTCACCCAGCGACGCCCCCCTCACCCAGCGACGCCCCCCCCTCACCCAGCGACGCCCCCCCCTCACCCAGCGACGCCCCCCCCTCACCCAGCGACGCCCCCCCCTCACCCAGCGACGCCCCCCCCTCACCCAGCGACGCCCCCCCCTCACCCAGCGACGCCCCCCCCTCACCCAGCGACGCCCCCCCCTCACCCAGCGACGCCCCCCCCTCACCCAGCGACGCCCCCCCCTCACCCAGCGACGCCTCCCCCTCACCCAGCGACGCCCCCCCTCACCCAGCGACGCCCCCCCTCACCCAGCGACGCCCCCCCCTCACCCAGCGACGCCCCCCCCTCACCCAGCGACGCCCCCCCCCCTCACCCAGCGACGCCCCCCCCCTCACCCAGCGACGCCCCCCCTCACCCAGCGACGCCCCCCCCTCACCCAGCGACGACCCCCTCACCCAGCGACGACCCCCTCACCCAGCGACCCCCCCATACCCAATGACCCCCCTCACCACAGTGATCTCTCCAACACAGCGACTCCCCCACCACCCAGCGACCCCCCGCTCGCCAGCACCCAGCGACCCCCCCCCTCGCCAGCACCCAGCGACCCCCCTCGCCAGCACCCAGCGACCCACCTCGCCAGCACCCAGCGACCACCCCCTCCTCACCCAGCGACCCCCCTCACCAACATCCAGCGACCACCCCCTCCTCACCCAGCGACCCCCACCAGCACCCAGCAAGCCCTGTTAGAAAACAGGCATGTGGACATCACAAGGATTATTCAGGGTCGTGTTCCTCACAGGTATGACGAACCTCAAGGAACTGGGCCTGTTCGATTTACTAAAGTTAAACACGCTATCAACAATCACACAAGGCAGTCCCATTGTCATGGGGACTCCGGTGAAATATCTGCAATGTGACAACTGACCCGTTTATCTCGCTTGCCACCTTATTTATATTGTTTTCTGGTGTCAGCTGATGTACGGAAACAGCCACTGAGCTACAACAAAAACTTGCATTTAAATAGCACCTTAAATGTAGTAAAATGTCCTACGGCGCTACACATGACCAATCAACAATCCAAATTTGACACCGGGCCACATAAGGAGATATTGGGGCAGATGGCCAAAAGCCTGGTCAAAGAGGTAGGTTTTAAGCAGTGTCTTCAACAAGGATAGAGAGGCAGAGAGGTTTAGGAAGGGAATTCCAGAGCTTAGGGCCCAAGCAGCTGGAGGCATGGCCATCAATGGTGGAGCAATTAAAATCTGATGCACAAGAGGCCAGAATTGGAGGAATGCAGACATCTCGGGGGGGTTGTGGAGCTGGAGGAGATTACAGAGATAGGGAGGGGCGAGGGCCATGGACGGATTTGAAAGCAAGGATTAGAATTTTGAAATCGAGGTATTGCGGGATCAGGAGCCAATGTAGGTCAACGAGCACAGCGGGTGACTGGTGAGCGGGACTTGATGCAAGTTAGGACACGGGCAGCGAGCACAGGGGTGACTGCTGAGCGGGACTTGATGCAAGTTAGGACACGGGCAGCTGAGCTTTGGATGAGCTGAGGTTTATGGGGGGTATAGCCGGAGGCGGGCGGGGAGAGGGGAGGTTACAGAATAATCACAGAAATAAGAAAAGATGCAAATGCTGGAAGCTTGCATCAGCTGCAAGAAAACGGTTAACATCTTACTTAACCAGAAACTGGGAGTGCCTGGGAATGTTGACCCGTCTCTCCACTCTGACAGGCCTCTTCTGCATATCCTGTCCAGAAAGTATTGATTTGCTACAGGACAGTCACATAACAGGAGAGTTCCTGATGAACATGGGTTCAAAATCAAAACACAGAGGATGCTGGAAATCTGAAATAAAAGGCAGGAAACACAAAGCAGGTCCGGCAGCAGAACCCAGCTAACGCTTCAGCTCAATGACCTTTCGCCAGATGCTGATGGTCGTCAGCCATTGTCTGGCCCCCTGTCTGTGTCTCGGACTGCCCAGCTATCTTACGGTAAGTGAAGCTGGTGTATTTTGGGGTGGGGGAGTCTCCGAGATGATGCGCAGCCGCCGTTCCACGCCCGCTCGCCGTTGCACCGTTGTACTGACCTGATGTACGGTACCAAGGGGTCTACGTGACGAAGCACGACGGCCGTAATGAAGGAGAAGACGAAGGCACCCGCTGACCAGATGACCAGTGCCACTGGGAAGAAGCACATGCCCTGCTGAAACCACCACATCTCTGCAAACCCGGGCCTCGAACCCTCCGAGTCAAAGGCCACCCGCTTGGCCTCAAACTCCCAACACACAGGTCTGCAAGGAAAGAAATAGAAGGCCAGGCTTCAGTGAATCTGGAAAGGGGACAATCCAGTCACAGCACCAACATCCCAGCACTCAAACCAAGGCTCATTCTGCAGCAGCTTATTGTAGCTGTAAGTTTCACTTCCTCATTCACTGGTTATATTCTTCCCTTCCACAGAATTACAGGAAACAGATCTTCAGCACTTTAACCCTCTCCACCAGTCAACAGTTAGTTCCACAGAGAAATTGTGATGGTGCAGCCCAGCTCCAGTCCCCAGACATGCACCCTTTGAAGGTGGCAGGGCAAGATGAAAAGGTGGTTAGAAACACATACACACAGGGTCCTTGGCTTTATAAATAGAGGCATAGACTACAAAGCCAGAAACTTGTGCTAAATCTTTATAAATCACTGTTAGGCCCCAACTGGAGTTTTGTTTTCAATTCTGGGCACCACACTTTAGGAAGGATGACAAGGCCTTAGAGAGGGTATAGAGGAGATTTACTGGAACGGTACCAGGGATGAGAGACTTCAGTTATGTGGAGAGACTGGAGAAGCCGGGGTTGTTCTCCTTCGAACAGAGAAGGTTAACTGGAGATTTAACACAGATGTTCAAGATCATGATGGATTTTAATAGTGTAAATAAGGAGACACTGTATTCAGTGGCAGGAAGGTCAGTAACCAGAGGACACAGATTTAAGATAATTGGCAAGAGAACTAAAGGGGAGGGGAGGTGAATTTTTGTACACACGTTATGGGGGTACAGTAGCAGACTGGTTATGTTACTGAACTAGTAATCCAGAGGCCTGGACTAATTATCTGCGCGAGTTCAAATCCCACCATGGCAGTTTGTGAACTTGAATTCAGTCAATTAAATAAATCTGGAATCTAGTATCGGTAATGGTGACCATGAAACTATTTGATTGTCTTTCAAAACTCAACCGGTTCACTAATATCCTTTGGGAAACCTGCCATCCTTACCCGGTCTGGCCTATATGTGGCTCCAGACCCACAGCAATGTGGTTAACTTTTAACTGCCCTCTAGAATGGCCTGACACTCAATGGTGACCACCTTCTCGACGGCAATTAGGGATGGGCAATAAATACTTGCCAACGATGCCCGTATCCTAGATGAATTAATAACAAAAAGCACCGCGAGTTGTTGTGATCTGGAATGCTCTGACTGAAAGAGTGGTGGAAGCAGATTTAATAGCAGATAAATACTTGAAGGGGAAACATTTGCAGGGCTATGAGAAAAGAGCAAGGGACTAATTGGATAGCTCTTTCAGAGTCTGGCACGATGGGCTGAATGTGCTGTACGATTCTATGGGGCTGAAATTGAGCCCCGCCCTAAACAGGGTACATTCACCGTTTTTTAAAGTTTTGGGGACGGAGATCTGACAGAAATTCAGGTCTTAGAATGTTTTTTCCCAGCGGAACATAGGAAATAGGAGCAGGAGTCGGCCATTTGGCCCCTCGAGCCTGCTCCGCCATTCAATAAGATCATGGCTGATCTGATCATGGATTCAGGTCCACTTCCCTGCCTGCTCCCCATAACCCTTTACTCCCTTATCGCTCAAAAATCTGTCTATCGCCGCCTTAAATATATTCAATGACCCAGCCTCCACAGCTCTCTGGGCAGAAAATTGCACAGATTTACAACCCTCATAGAAGAAATTCCTCCTTCTCTCAGTTCTAAATGGGCGACCCCTTATTCTTAAATTATGCCCCCTAATTCTGGATTCCCCCACGAGGGGAAACATCCTCTCTGCATCTACCTTGTCCAGCCCCCTCAGTATCTTATATGTTTCAATAAGATCACCTCTCATTCTTCTAAACTCCAATGAGTATAGGCCTAACCTGCTCATCATTTCTTCATAAGTCAACCCCCTCATCTCCAGGTAGGATTTAAAAAAAGATTTTTTGTAAATCATAGAAATTTACAGCACAGAAGGAGGCCATTTCGGCCCATCATGTCCACGCCAGCCAACAAAGAGCTATCCAGCCTAATCCCACTTTCCAGCTCTCGGTCCGTAGCCCTGTAGGCTATGGCACATCAAGTGCACATCCAAGTATTTTTTAAATGTGGTGAGGGTTTCTGCCTCTATCACCCTTTCAGGCAGTGAGTTCTCGACCCCCACCACCCTCTGGGTGAAAACAGTTCCCCTCAAATCCCCTTAAAGCATCTTCAGATGCAGTAATATAGTTTTATAAAGAGCTGTGATCTGTTGCCGATGAAATGAGATTTATAAACGAACTGTCAATCTATATTGGTTTATGTTCGGAAAAAAAATAGCAATTCATGATTTCTTACCAAATCTCATGATTGTTAAGAGTTTGACTCATGGGGTTGGCTTTGCTGAGACTGTGTGTGACATCTCAGTATGTCTCCGCGACAACAGTGTTTAATTTAAGCATTCACTCCGGTGACAGTGAATAACGCACTTGGTCACTGAGACTCAGCAAGCAGCAAGTATCAGTGCATGAGGTAAGAAACACAGAACCCAGCCTGGCACCTATTAAAATTGCATTTGTATCACACATTTTCCAATACAGAGAATAATGCAAATTAAAAGCTGCAGCACAGGGTGTGTTATCGAGTGCCTTACTTCAGAACAGCTGCAGGAGGAAATGGGCCTACTCTCTATGGTGGAACACTCTGGGCAATTTACCAACAGGTCTCTTCTGTTCCCAGCTACACACGAGTTCTTATCAGAAGACAAGGCTCATGTGTTCAACCGTGGCTCAGTGCACTCTTGCCTCCGAGGCAGAAGGTTGTGAGTTCAAGTCCCACTCCAGAGCACAAAAACCTAGGCAGCTACTCCATTGCAGCAGTGAGGGAGGTGCTGTCTTTCAGGTGAGATGTGAAACCGAGCTCCCCAGTGTCCTGGCCAATATTTATCCCTCAGCCCACAATGAATGATCGGGTCATTATCTCATTGCGGTTTGTGGGATTCTGCTCTGTGCAAATTGGCTGTCACATTCAGATGAGATGTTAAATCGAGGCCCCGTCTGCTCTCTCAGGTCGGTGTAAAAGATCCCATGGCACTATTTCAAGGACGAGCAAGGAGTTATCAACATCACAAAAACAGATTATCTGGTCATTACCACATTGCTATTTGTGGGAGCTTGCTGTGCACAAACTGGCTGCCGTGTTTCCCACATTACAACACTTCAAAAAGTATTTCATTGGCTGTAAAGCGCTTTGGGATGTCCAATTGTTGTGAAAAGTACTATATAAATGCAAGTCTGTCTTTATTCTGCTGTGACGAGGCTAGTGCGGCCTGTGATGGAAAGAAGCTCGCAAAGGAACATTTCTGTACAATATCATTTTTGGTGTGTCCAAGATGAAAATGTGTTTTTTTTTTAAATTAGCTGTATCCATGGGGTTTTTTAAAGAAATTAGATAATGATAGACATTTATTAAGCAAAGGTATTAAGGGATATGGGGCAAAAGGCAGGTATATGGAGTTAGGTCACAGGTCGGCCATGATCTCATTGAATGGCGGAACAGGCTCGAGGGGCTGATTGGTTGACCCCTGTTCATAAGAACATAAGAAATAGGAGCAGGAGTAGGCCATACGGCCCCTCGAGCCATTTAATAAGATCATGGCTGATCAGATCATGGACTCAGCTCCACTTCCCCACCCGCTCCCCATAATCCCTTATCCCCTTATCGATTTAGAAACTGTCTATTTCTGTCTTAAATTTATTCAATGTCCCAGCTTCCACAGCTCTCTAAGGCAGCAAATTCCACAGATTTACAACCCTCAGAAGAAATTTCTCCTCATCTCTGTTTTAAATGGGCGGCCCCTTATTCTAAGATCATGCCCTCTAGTTCTAATCTCCACCCTCAGTGGAAACATCCTCTCTGCATCCACCTTGTCAAGCCCCCTCATAATCTTATACGTTTCGATAAGATCACCTCTCATTCTTCTGAATTCCAATGAGTAGAGGCCCAACCTACTCAACCTTTCCTCAGAAGTCAAACCCCTCATCTCTGGAATCAACCTAGTGAACCTTCTCTGAACTGCCTCCAAAGCAAGTATATCCTTTCGTAAATATGGCAACCAAAACTGTACGCAGTATTCCAGGTGTGGCCTCACTAATACTCTGTATAGCTGGAGCAAGACTTCCCTGCTTTTATACGCCATCCACTTTGCAATAAAGGCCAAGATTCCATTGGCCTTCCTGATCACTTGCTGTACCTGCATACTATCCTTGTGTTTCATGCACAAGTACCCCCAGGTCCCGCTATACTGCAGCACTTTGCAATCTTTCTCCATTTAAATAATAACTGGTTCTTTGATTTTTTCTACCAAAGTGCATGACCTCACACTTTCCAACATTATACGCCATCTGCCAAATTTTTGCCCACTCACTTAGCCTGTCTATGTCCTTTTGCAGATTTTGTGTGTCCTCCTCACACATTGCTTTTCCTCCCATCTTTGTATCGTCAGCAAACTTGGCTACGTCCCTTCTTTCAAGTCGTTAATATAGATTGTATATAGTTGGGGTATCAGCACTGATCCCTGCCGCACCCCACTAGTTACTGGTTGCCAACCAGAGAATGAACCATTTATCCTGACTCTCTGTTTTCTGTTAGTTAGACAATCCTCTATCCATGCTAATATATTACCCCCAACCCCGTGAACTTTTATCTTGGGTGTCATGTATGTAACCACAATGTAACACCACTGTATTACTGTATACACTCAACCTAGATGCACACCTTGACCACAAGGGGTGAACTTGTGGGAGACACTCCTTACCTGATTATACAGGTATAAAAAGGGAGGTCCCACGCAGGGTCATCGTCTTTGGAGTCCTGTGAATAAAGGGTTAAGGTCACAGAGTGACCTTGTCCCCAGAATGTGCCTCGTGTGGTTTCATACTGTAGAGTAAGGACTTTACATTGGCGACGAGAAATGGGAATTCACGACCCACGAGAACGGCCACCGGTAGCACAGAGGAACAGTACTGTGTTGGGGAAGACTGGGCCGATTTTGTCGAGAGGCGTCAGCAAAGCTTCGTTACGAAAGAATGGCTGGGGAATGCAGCGGCCGGCAAGCAAAGGGCTCATCTTTTGACCAGCTGTGGACCAAAGACTTACGCACTCATGAAGGACTTACTAACACCCGAAAAGCCGGCGGACAAAACCTTTGAAGAACTTAGCAAATTGATCGGGGAGCACCTCAAACCAGCGAGTAGCATACATATGGCCCGACACAGATTCGACACCTACCGACGTCGTGAAGGACAGAGCATACCGGACTTCGTAGCGGACCTCCGGCATTTGGCCAGCCTCTGTAAGTTCACAGAAGCCTGCAGGGGGGGGGGGGGGGGGGGGAGATGCGAAGGGACTTCTTTATCGACGGCATCGGTCATGCGGAAATTTTCCGCAAATTAATTGAGACCAAGGATTTAACCTTGGGAGCGGCAGCGTTGATAGCTCAAACTTTCATGGCGGGGGAGGAAGAGACGAGAATAATATACGCGCGCAATTCTGCCTCTAACGCGGCGATGGATCAGTGAGTCAACATCATCAATGCGACTCAGAGCCCAGCAGGCAAGCAGGGGCAGTCCGACACTCCCCAGGCAGCAACAGACCCAGAGTAGGACTTCAACAGAGACAATGGCAGGCTGAACGGACATTCACGCCATCACAGTGGACAATGCGGCCTGGGATGGGGCCATTGACACCCACTAATAGGGTACTTAAGAGCAGTCAAAGGGACAGTCAGCGCAGAATGCCTGGCCATAGTCCCTTTGTTCCCAACAATTGAAACTTTAACTCCTGCTGGAAGTGTGGGGGAAAACACTCAGCTAGATCTTGCAGATTTCAACAGTTTGTCTGCAGGAACTGCAATCTCAGTGGCCACTTAGCTCGAATGTGCAGCAAGTCTGCAACCAGACTAATATATGAGGCGGATGGACCAGAAGAGGGTTCTTTGAGGCAGGATGACATTTGGGGCAAATTGATGGAAGCCGAGGTTCAGCGGGTCCATGTGGCGAATATTCACAGTTCATACACCAAAATGCCACCAATGATGATGAGGGTTTTATTAAACGGTATCCCAGTACCTGGACACTGGGGCCAGCCAGTCACTCATGGGCGTTCAGCAATTTGAGAAGCTATGGCCACTTAAAGCCAGTAGACCCAAATTAGCACGTATTGAGACACAATTACGGACTTACACTAAAGAAATCATTCCGGTGCTAGGCAGTGCAATGTCGGCTGTCACACACAATGGGTTAGTGAATCGGCTGCCACTCTGGATTGTCCCGGGCAATGGTCCCGCACTGTTGGGGAGAAGCTGGTTAGCCGAGATGAACTGGAAATGGGGGGGGATGTTCACGCAATGTCATCTGTGGAGCGAAGTTCATGCTCACAGGTCCTACAACAATTCGATTCACTATTCCAACCTGGCGTCGGGACTTTCAAAGGCACTAAAGTAGTGATACACATCACCCCAGACGTCAGGCCAGTGCACCACAAAGCCACAGCGGTGCTGTATGTGATGCAGGAAAAGATCGAGAGCGAATTGGACCGTTTGTTGAGAGAGGGCATCATCTCGCCTGTTGAATTCAGCGACTGGGAGAGCCCCATTGTTCCCGTCCTAAAAGCGGATGGCTCTGTCAGGATCTGTGGCGACTACAAGGCCACCATCAATCGGGTGTCCCTACAAGATCAATACCCGTTCCCGAGAGCAGAGGACTTCTTCGCCATGCTGGCAGGCGGCAAGCTGTTCTCCAAGTTAAACCTCACTTCAGCCTATATGACCCAGGAACTGGTCGACGAATCTAAACTACTGGCCACCATCACCACGCACAAGGGACTGTTCATTTATAACTGGTGCCCATTTGGCATTCGATCAGCGGCTGCGATTTTTCAACGAAACATGGAAAGCCTGCTTAAATCCATTCCTGGAATGATTGTATTCCAGGACGATATCCTCATCAAGGGTCGAGACACCGAGGAACACCTCCACAACCTGGAGGAGGTGCTACGCCGACTGGACCGGATAGGCCTGCAACTCAAGAAGTCTAAATGTGCGTTCTTAGCTCCCGAGGTTAAGTTTCTGGGCAGGAGGGTTGCTGCAGATGGGATTCAGCCCACCAAATCTGTCATGTACCTCACACTACTGTATATAACTGTATCTTACCATGCTATATATGACTGTAACTAGATATGACCTGTAACCACAAGCATACTTTACCACCAGGGGTGCACTTGCAGGAGACACTGCATACCTGTTCCACACAGGTATCTAAAGGCAGGTCTCAGGCAAGTGTGGCACTCGAGAGCTGTGAAATAAAGGTGCAGGTCCAGAGTGACCTTGACATCAGCATGTGCCTCGTGTAAGTCTGTACTGCAGGGTCAGGACTTTACAGTGGCGACGAGTTACGAGATCACAGAATCCACAGAATGGCTACCAACGGCTCAGATGAAAAATACAATGCTGGAGACAATTGGGGGGACTTTATAGAAAGGCTCCAGCAAGGCTTTGTAACCAAAGACTGGTTGGGCAACAATAAGGCAGACAAGAGAAGAGCCCATCTCTTGACCAGCTGTGGCTCGAAAACATACGCCTTAATGAAGGACCTGCTGGCACCCGAGAAACCAGCAAGCAAGTCGTTTGAGGAGGTGAGCACACTGGTGAGAGACCACCTGAAGCCAGCGAGCAGCCTACACATGGCCAGACACAGGTTCTACAACCACAGACGCTGTGTGGACCAGAGCATACCCGACTTTGTGGCAGAACTTCGGAGGTTGGCTAGTTTATGTGAGTTCTCCGATGAACTGAAGAGAGAAGTACTGAGGGACTTTTTTATTGAAGGAATAGGCCACGCAGGCATATTCTGAAAGCTTATAGAGACCAAGAACTTGACCCTAGATAAAGCAGCACTGGTTGCACAGACATTCTTGGCAGGAGAAGAAGAAACGAGGTTGATCTATACTGCGGGTACGACAACTAACGAAACATCGGAACAACGGATTCACAGCGTGAAACGAGCCGCTACCCCCACACACAGACAAAGGCAGGAGAGCAGGCCTTCAACAGCAGACAGTGGCGCCAGAAGCCATCAAGGGCCACAGGAACGGCCGTTCACACCTCATCAACCCACAATGCGAGCAATCAACCACAGACTGAGAGAAGCTCAAGAGAGATCAGCCAGATGCAGCTCATCCTTCGGAAACAATGGAAGCGGTCTGTGCTGGAGATGTGGGGGAAGGCACTCAACAAGGGGGTGTCGATTTCAGCATGCTATTTGCAGAAACTGCAACTATACAGGGCATCTGGCTCGCATGTGCAGAAAAACAGCAGCTTGGCTGGTATACGAATCGGAAGGGTCGGAAAGCGGACCAGAAGACGGTGGGGACAGTGCCCGGGACGCCGGGTCAACACGATCAATATCCACTGTTCTTACAACAAGACGCCTCCAATAATGATGAGGGTCCTACTCAACGGGATACCCGTCAACAGCTAGTCAATCTCTCATGAGCGTCCAACAATTTGAACAGCTGTGGCCGCACAAAAGCAACAGACCAAAACTCACAAGGATCGACACCAAACTAAGGACCTATACCAAAGAAATCATCCCAATCCTTGGCAGCGCCATGCTCTCAGTCACACACAAAGGGAAGGTGAACCGACTTCCCCTGTGGGTTATCCCTGAAGATCTCCCAGCACTGTTGGAGAGAAGCTGGCTGGCAAAACTAAATTGGAAATGGGATGATGTTCACGCCATGTCGTCAGAGGAACGGACCTCCTGCTCAACAGTTCTAAGTCGTTTTGAACATATCTTTCAGCCAGGTGCGGGCACCTTCAAAGGGGCTAAAGTTAAAATCTACATCACACAGGATGCCAGACCGGTCCATCATAAGGCTAGAGCTGTGCCTTATGTGATGAGGGAAAAGATTGAACACGAACTGGACAGGCTTCTGCGGGAAGGCATTATCTCACCCATGGAATTTAGTGACTGGGCAAGTCCCATCGTCCCCGTCATGAAGTCTGATGGATCCGTACGAATCTGTGAGGATTCAAAGTCAACCATAAACAGAGTCTCCCTACAGGACCAATACCCACTGCCCAGAGCGGAGGACCTATTTGCCACATTGGCTGGAGGAAAACTTTTCTCGAAACTAGATCTCACATCTGCATATATGACGCAAGAACTGACCGAAGAGTCTAAGCTACTCACCACCATCAACACACATCGAGGCCTTTTCATGTACAATCGATGTCCATTCGGCATCAGGTCGGCAGCTGCTATATTCCAGCGCAACATGGAGAGTCTGCTCAAGTCCATCCCGGGGACGGTTGTGTTTCAAGATGACATACTCATCACGGGCAGGGACACCGACTCCCATCTCCGCAATTTGGAGGAAGTACTAAGTCGATTGGATCGGGTAGGCCGAAGAGTTAAGAAATCCAAGTGTCTGTTTCTCGCGCCCGAGGTTGAATTTTTGGGCAGAAGGAGTGTCGCTGATGGAATCCGCCCAACAGAATCCAAAACCGAAGCAATTCGTCTAGCACCCAGGCCCCGGAATGTCTCGGAACTGCGCGCCTTGCTAGGGCTACTCAATTACTTTGGGAACCTTATGCGGAACTTGAGCACGCTGCTGGAGCCTCTCCACGTGCTACTCAGAAAGGGATGCGATTGGTTTTGGGTGAAGCCCAAGAACGCGCCTTCAATAAGGCATGCAATCTTCTATGTTCCAACAGTGTTTTAGCCTTTTTTGACCCAGGTAAAAAGCTAGTTCTTACATGTGATGCGTCAGCGTACCGGGGTCGGGTGCGTTTTACAGCATGTCAATGATGCGGGTAAATTACAACCCATTGCTTATGCCTCCAGGTCACTTTTGCGGGCGGAGCGCGGGTACGGTCTGGTTTGGTTGAGAAGGAGGCGCTCGCGTGCGTGTATGGTGTCAAAAAGATGCACCAATACCTTTTCGGGGCCAAGTTCGCGTTAGAAACCGACCACAAACCCCTCACGTCCCTGCTATCCGAGTGCAAGGCAATAAACGCCAATGCCTCGGCGTGCATTCAGCAGTGGGCACTCATGCTGGCGTCCTACGACTATACCATAAGGCACAGACCAGACACAGACAACTGTGCCGACGCGCTTAGCAGGCTACCCCTGGCAACCACGGAAGAGTCCGACGAACAGGACTGTGAGATGGTCATGGCAATCAATGCCTTTGAATCCACAGGTTCTTCCATAACGGCTCGCCAAATCGGGGCCTGGACGACCAGCGACCCCACGTTATCTCGAGTTAAAAGATGCGTTTTAACTGGTGACTGGGCAGAGGCCCACGATGCCTGCCCCGATGAGATCAAACCTTTCCAAAGGCGCATGCATGAACTATCACTACAGGCAGACTGCCTGATGTGGGACAGCCAAGTAATTATGCCCTTGCGAGGCAGAGAGGCGTTTGTCCGGGAGCTCCACCGCGAGCACCCGGGGATCATTCTTATGAAGGCCATAGCCAGATCCCACGCCTGGTGGCCTGGCATTGACGCGGACTTGGAGCTCTGCATCCAGCGGTGCACCATTTGTGCCCAACTCAGTAATGCCCCCAGGGAGGCCCCCCTAAGCCCCTGGCCCTGTCCCATCAAACCGTGGTCACGGGTGCATGTAGACTATGCGGGCCCATTCATGGGCAAAATGTTCCTCGTAGTCGGCGATGCATTTTCAAAGTGGATCGAGTGCACCATTTTAAACTCGAGCACCACCTCCACCACTGTGGAGAGCCTTAGAACCATGTTTGCAACGCACGGAATTCCTGACATATTGGTCAGTGATAATGGTCCATGCTTCACCAGCGCAGAATTTCAAGATTTTATAGTTGACCACGGCATAAATCACGTTAAGACGGCACCGTTCAAGCCGGCCTCCAATGGTCAGGCGGAGTGAGCAGTGCAAATCGTTAAACAAGGCATGCTAAAAATCCAAGGTCCCACGCTGCAGAGCCGCCTGTCGCGACTGCTACTGGCATACAGATCTCGTCCGCATTCGTTGACTGGGGATCCCCCCGCGCATCTATTGATGAAACGGACCTCAAAGACTGGGCTCTCGTTAATCCCCCCAGACATGCATGAAATTGTTGAGGCAAAGCGCCGGAAGCTAACTGAGTACCATGACCGAAATTCGAGGGGGATGTGGAATGAGATAGGGGACAAAGTGTTTGTGCTAAACTATGGCAGGGGTCCCAAATGGCTTGCAGGGACAGTAACGGGCTACTGATTGTACAAATGGACAATGGCCAAACCTGCCGAAGGCATGCAGACCAAGTAAAAAGTAGATTCACCAACAACACTGCAGAACCAGAGGCAGACTGCAATGTGGAACTCGCACCACACCTGGTGGACAGACAGAGGGAACAACTTGAGGAAAGGGCAGTCTCAACAGACAGCCCAGGTGAGATACCAGCAATCATACTGAATGAAACAGACAGCCCAGGCGAGATACCAGCAATCACACCGAAAAAAAAACAGGCACCAAGGCAAACAACTGAACCACAACTAAGACGCTCCACACAAGAGTGTAGACCACCTGAGAGACTGAATCTATAAAGACAATAAGACCTTGGGGGAGGATGATGTCATGTACCTCACACTACTGTATATAACTGTATCTTACCATGCTATACATGACTGTAACTAGATATGTCCTGTAACCACAAGCATACTTTACCACCAGGGGTGCACTTGCAGGAGATACTGCATACCTGTTCCACACAGGTATATAAAGGCAGGTCTCAGGCAAGTGTGGCACTCGAGAGCTTGAAATAAAGGTGCAGGTCCTGAGTGACCTTGACTTCAGCATGTGCCTCATGTAAGTCTGTACTGCAGGGTCAGGACTTTACAGAATCCAAAACAGAGGCGATTCGACGAGCACCCAGGCCCTGCAACACATCGGAGTTGCGTTCATTCCTGGGACCGTTGAACTATTTCGGGAACTTTCTGCCAAACTTGAGCACATTGTTGGAGCCGCTACACGTGCTCCTGCGTAAGGGTTGCAAATGGTTTTGGGGGGATTGTCAGGAACGGGCTTTTGATCGGGCGCGAAACCTACTTTGTTCAAACAAGTTGTTGACCCTGTACGACCCCTGTAAAAAATTGATTCTGACATGTGATGCATCGTCCTTTGGGGTGCGTGTTGCAGCAGGGCAATGCTGAGGGTCAACTACAACCTGTGGCTCATGCCTCTAGGTCACTCTCTCAAGCAGAACGGGGATATGGGATGGTCGAGAAGGAAGCGCTTACGTGTGTCGATGGTGTAAAGAAAAATACATCAGTACCTCTTTGGTAGGAAGTTTGAATTAGAGACGGACCACAAGCCATTAACATCCCTGTTGTCAGACAGCAAGGCCATCAATGCCAACGCATCAGCTCGCATACAGCGATGGGCTCTCACGCTGGCTGCTTATGACTACTCCATCCGGCACTGGCCCGGCACTGAAAATTGCGCTGACGCACTCAGCAGGCTTCCACTGGCCACCACTGAGGGGGCAACGGAGCAAAGCGCTGAGATGGTCATGGCTGTCGATGCCTTTGACAGCGCAGGCTTCCCCCATCACAGCCCGCCAGATCAAAATCTGGACAAACAGAGATCCTCTCCTATGCCTGATTAAGAAATATGTCCTGACCGGGGATGATGAAGGCCATTGCCCGGTCACGTTTGGTGGCCTGGAATTGATTCAGACCTGGAACACTGTGTTCGCAGGTACACGACGGGTCCCCCGCTGGGTAATGCCCCCAGGGAGGCCCCATTCAGAGAGTGGCCCTGGCCCATCAAGCCATGGTCACGCATTCATGTTGACTACGCGGGCCCGTTCATGGGAAAGATGTTCATTATGGTGGTTGATGCGTACTCGAAATGGATCGAGTGCATCATTCTGAATTCATGCACCGTGGAAAGCCGACGTGCGATCTTTGCCCATGGCTTGCCGGACATCCTGGTTAGTGATAATGGCCCACGTTTCACAAGCTACAAATTCCAAGAGTTTATGTCGGGCAATGGCATCAACCACGTCAGGACTGCGCCGTTTAAGCCGGCCTCCAATGGCCAGGCAGAATGTGCAGTCCAAATCATTAAGCAAGGTATGCTCAGGATTCAAGAACCCTCCCTACAATGCCGCCTATCGCGTCTCCTGCTGGCCTATAGATCCCGACCGCACTCGCTCACGGGGGTCCCGCCCGCAGAGCTACTAATGAAACGGACACTCAAAACTCGGTTGTCCCTCATTCACCCAGTCCTGACCGACATAGTTGAGGGCAAGCGCAAGTCACAAAACGAGTACCATGACCGTAACTCGAGGGGGAGTTGTATAGAAATAAATGATCCTGTGTTCATCCTCAATCACGCCATGGGGCCCAAATGGCTTGAGGGCACTGTAATTGACAAAGACGGGAATAGGGTCATCGTGGTAAAACTCAACAATGGTCAGATATGCGGTAAACATCTGGAACGCCATCCCGGGAATCAGTCTGGTGAACCTTCGCTGCACTCCCTCAATAGCAAGAATATCCTTCCTCAAGTTAGGAGACCAAAACTGTACACAATACTCCAGGTGTGGCCTCACCAAGGCCCTGTACAACTGTAGCAACACCTCCCTGCCCCTGTACTCAAATCCCCTCGCTATGAAGGCCAACATGCCATTTGCTTTCTTAACCGCCTGCTGTACCTGCATGCCAACCTTCAATGACTGATGTACCATGACACCCAGGTTTCGTTGCACCTCCCCTTTTCCTAATCTGTCACCATTCAGATAATAGTCTGTCTCTCTGTTTTTACCACCAAAGTGGATAACCTCACATTTATCCACATTATACTTCATCTGCCATGTATTTGCCCACTCACCTAACCTATCCAAGTCACTCTGCAACCTCATAGCATCCTCCTTGCAGCTCACACTGCCACCCAACTTAGTGTCATCCGCAAATTTGGAGATACTACATTTAATCCCCTCGTCTAAATCATTAATGTACAGTGTAAACAGCTGGGGCCCCAGCACAGAACCTTGCGGTACCCCACTAGTCACTGCCTGCCATTCTGAAAAGTACCCATTTACTCCTACTCTTTGCTTCCTGTCTGACAACCAGTTCTCAATCCATGTCAGCACACTACCCCCAATCCCATGTGCTTTAACTTTGCACATTAATCTCTTGTGTGGGACCTTGTCGAAAGCCTTCTGAAAGTCCAAATATACCACATCAACTGGTTCTCCCTTGTCCACTCTACTGGAAACATCCTCAAAAAATTCCAGAAGATTTGTCAAGCATGATTTCCCTTTCACAAATCCATGCTGACTTGGACCTATCATGTCACCTCTTTCCAAATGCGCTGCTATAACATCCTTAATAATTGATTCCATCATTTTACCCGACTGAAGTCAGGCTGACCGGTCTATAATTCCCTGTTTTCTCTCTCCCTCCTTTTTTAAAAAGTGGGGTTCCATTGGCTACCCTCCACTCGATAGGAACTGATCCAGAGTCAATGGAATGTTGGAAAATAACTGTCAATGCATCCGCTATTTCCAAGGCCACCTCCTTAAGTACTCTGGGATGCAGTCCATCAGGTCCTGGGGATTTATCGGCCTTCAATCCCATCAATTTCCCCAACACAATTTCCCGACTAATAAGGATTTCCTTCAGTTCCTCCTCCTTACTAGACCCTCTGACCCCTTTTATATCCGGAAGGTTGTTTGTGTCCTCCTTAGTGAATACCGAACCAAAGTACTTGTTCAATTGGTCTGCCATTTCTTTGTTCCCCATTATGACTTCCCCTGATTCTGACTGCAGGGGACCTACGTTTGTCTTTACTAACCTTTTACTCTTTACATATCTATAGAAACTTTTGCAATCCGTCTTAATGTTCCCTGCAAGCTTCTTCTCGTACTCTATTTTCCCTGCCCTAATCAAACCCTTTGTCCTCCTCTGCTGAGTTCTAAATTTCTCCCAGTCCCCGGGTTCGCTGCTATTTCTAGCCAATTTGTATGCCACTTCCTTGGCTTTAATACTATCCCTGATTTACCTTGATAGCCACGGTTGAGCCACCTTCCCTTTTTTATTTTTACGCCAGACAGGAATGTACAATTGTTGTAGTTCATCCATGCGGTCTCTAAATGTCTGCCATTGCCCATCCACAGTCAACCCCTTAAGTATCATTCGCCAATCTATCCTAGCCAATTCTTGCCTCATACCTTCAAAGTTACCCTTCTTTAAGTTCTGGACCATGGTCTCTGAATTAACTGTTTCATTCTCCATCCTAATGCAGAATTCCACCATATTATGGTCACTCTTCCCCAAGGGGCCTCGCAAAACGAGATTGCTAATTAATCCTCTCTCATTACACAACACCCAGTCTAAGATGGCCTCCCTCCTAGTTGGTTCCTCGACATATTGGTCTAGAAAACCATCCCTTATGCACTCCAGGAAATCCTCCTCCACCATATTACTTCCAGTTTGGTTAGCCCAATCTATGTGCATATTAAAGTCACCCATTATAACTGCTGCACCTTTATTGCATGCACCCCTAATTTCCTGTTTGATGCCCTCCCCAACATCGCTACTACTGTTTGGAGGTCTGTACACAACTCCCACTAACGTTTTTTGCCCTTTGGTGTTCTGCAGCTCTACCCATATGTAACCACATATGTAACCACAATGTAACACCACTGTATTACTGTATACACTCAACCTAGATGCACACCTTGACCACAAGGGATGAACTTGTGGGAAACACTCCTTACCTGATTACACAGGTATAAAAAGGGACGTCCTATGCAGGGTCATCGTCTTTGGAGTCCTGTGAATAAAGAGTTAAGGTCACAGAGTGACCTTGTCCCCAGAATGTGCGTCGTGTGGTTTCATACTGTAGAGTAAGGACTTTACATTGGGCAGTAACCTTTTATGTGGCACCTTGTCAAATGCCTTCTGGAAGTCCAAATACACCACATCCACTGGTTCCCCTTTATCCACCTTTGCAAATCTGTTTCGAGGCAAGTTTCAAGAAGAGTCCATCTGTCGGTTTCCCACAGCGCCGTCAATTGCCTACACGTACAGTCAATGACATCAGCAGCTCCCTCGTGTCTTTGAAATGTTTCAATCCATGCAAGACTTTTAGCCATGAGGAAAGATTGGATAGGCTGGGTTTGTTTTCTTTGCAACAGAGGACGCTGAGGGGAGAATTTATTGCAGGTGTATAAATTTATGAGGGGCCTAGATAGAGCAGATAGGAAGGACCTATTTCCCTTAACAGAGAGGTCAACAACCAGGGGGCATAGATTTAAAATAATTGGTAGGAGGGTTAGAGGGATTTGAGGGGAAATTTCTTCACCCAGAGGGTGGTGGGGATCTGGTCATCATCATAGGCAGTCCCTCGGAATCGAGGAGGACTTACTTCCACTCTTAACATGTGTTCTTAGGTGGCTGAACAGTCCAATATGAGAACTACAGACTCTGTCACAGGTGGGGCAGATAGTCGTTGAGGGTAAGAGTGGGTGGGACTGGTTTGCCGCACGCACTTTCCGATGCCTGCGCTTGTTTTCTGCATGTTCTCGCCGACGATACTCGAGGAGCTCAGCGCCCTCCCGGATGCACTTCCTCCTGGTACTCACTGCCACAAAGAGTGATAGAGGCAGAAACCCTCACCACATTTAAAAAGTACCTGGATGTGCATCTGAAGTGCTGTAACCTGCTGAGTTACGGACTGAGAGCTGGAAAGTGGGATCAGGCTGGATAGCTTTGTCGGCCGGCGCGGACACGATGAGCAGGGCTGGCCTCCTTCCGTGCTGTAAATTTCTATGATTCTAAGACTTTCAGACAATTGTCAAACAGATTATTTTAGAGACAAACAAAGAGAACAGACAGCTAAGAGATTGCTGTTCACACTCCTCAACCTGAGCAGTAAAACTGATTAATGACATACAGGTACAGCGTAGAGAATCCAGCAGCCTTGGGACCAAGGCCGCTCTGGATTCTGGGTATTTCTGACTTCCGAACGTCTTTATGACATCTCAAATCCAGAATCCGGAGCCCAGAAACGCCCGGGCCAAGCAGTGGATCAGCCCAGCTGCCTCCAGCGTCAATGGTGAAAGCAGCACAAGCAGAACGTTCTAATACTTTAGAAGACACATCAAAACACAGAAAGTAAAGCAGACGGAGAACAGGAGCGCACTCACAATACCTAGGTAGGGGAGGGGTCAGAGAGTCGGGCGGCAGCAGGGGTCGGCCCGAGGCGGGGGAGAGGTCGGCGGCAGCCCGCGATGCGGCTTCGGATTCCGGACGACCCTGCCACGGATTGTCCCAGTGTCCGGAGCGGCACGGATTCCGAATTTTCAACACTGTACCTGTACTTCGCGTTCTTCATGGCAAGGATCTTTAGCTCTCGTGTTTGAGGTTCTGCCTTGCAGACCCTGAGCAATGATGCATTCGGTGTAGATTTTCCATGTTTCTGTTGAGTCTATCACCATGGTCGCAGTCCAAGCAGGGTGCAGGAATACCAAGTGGGAAAATCTACAAAAATCCAGTTTCAGCAGAAGTGCTGATTATTGGACCACGCGGAAATATGTTCTGAATATTTGAACTCTTGTTTCCTACGAATTAGTACCACTAGATGTTTGCCATATTCCTCTGCAGTCACTCAAGAACTGCTTCTAGATTGCAGAAAGAAGTAAAGACTGTGGGAGGTGGAGAGTTTCAATGGTTTGAGGTCACACAAGAAATAGGAGCAGGAGTCGACCATTTGGCCCCTCGAGCCTGCTCCACCATTCAATAAGATTATGGCTGATCTGATCATGGACTCAGCTCCACTTCCCTGCTGCTCCCCATAACCCTTATTCCCTTATCACTCAAAAATCTGTCTATCTCTGCCTTAAATATATTCAATGACCCAGCTTCCACAGCTCTCTGGGGTAGAGAATTACATACCCTCTTAGAGAAGAAATTCCTCCAGTTTTAAATGGGCAGCCCCTTATTCTAAGACTATGCCCCCTAGTTTTAGTTTCCCCAAGGGTGGAAATATCCCTTCTGCATCCACTTTGTCAAGCCCTCTTATTATCTTGTATGTTTTGATAAGATCACCTCTCATTCTTCTGAACTCCAATGCATATAGATCCAACCTACTCAACCTATCTTCATAAATCAACCCTCTCATCTCCGGAATCAACCTAGTGAATCTTCTCTGAACAGCCTCCTATGCAAGTATATCCTTCCTTAAATATGGAGACCAAAACTACACGGACTCTAGGTGTAGCTTCACCAATACCCTGTACAGTTGTAGCTAGGCTTCTCTGCTTTTAAATATCCCCCTGCAATAAAGACCAACATTCCATTTGCCTTCCTGATCACTTGCTGTACCTGCATACTAACTTTTTGTATCTCATGCACAAGGATTCCCAAGTCTCTCTATACTGCAGCACTTTGCAATTTTTCTCCGTTTAAATTATAATTTGCTTTTCTATTATTTCTGCCAAAATGGATAACCTCACACTTTCCAACATTATACTTCATCTGCCAAATTTTTGCCTACTCAATTAGCCTGTCTATATCCCTTTGCAGATTTTTTGTGTCCTCCTCACAATTTGCTTTCCCACCCATCTTTGTATCATCAGCAAACTTGGCTACATTACACTCAGTCCCTTCATCCAAGTCATTAATATGGATTGTAAATAGTTTCAGCACCCCACTAGTTACTGTTTGCCAACCGGAAAATGACCCATTTAACCCGACTCTCTGTTCTCTGTTAGTTAGCCAATCCTCTATCCATGCTAATATATTACCCCCAACCTCGTGAACGTTTATCTTGTGCGGTAACCTTTTATGTGCCACTTTATTGAATGCCTTCTGGAAATCCAAATACACCACATCCACAAGTTCCCTTATCCACCCTGCTCATTACATCCTCAAAGAACTCCAGCAAATTTGTCAAACATGATCTCCCTTTCATAAAACCATGTTGACTCTGCTTGATTGAATTATGCTTTTCTAAATGTCCTGCTAATGCTTCCTTAATAATGGACTTAATAATGAGAAATTTAGAATTCAGCAGATAAGGATAAAGGATTTAATTAGGAGGGAGAAAATAGAGTGAGAGGAAGCTTGCCGGGAACATAAAAACTGACTGCAAAAGCTTCTATAGATATGTGAAGAGAAAAAGATTAGTGAAGACAAACATAGGTCCCTTGCAGTCAGATTCAGGTGAATTTATAATGGGGAACAAAGAAATGGCAGATCAGTTGAACAAATACTTTGGTTCTGTCTTCACGAAGGAAGACACAAATAACCTTCCAGAATTATTAGGGGACCAAGGGTCGAGTGTGAAGGAGGAACTGAAGGATATCCTTATTAGGCGGGAAATTGTGTTAGGGAAATTGATGGGATTGAAGGCCGATAAATCCCCGGGGCCTGATAGTCTGCATCCCAGAGTACTTAAGGAAGTGGCCCTAGAAATAGTGGATGCATTGGTAATCATTTTCCAATAGTCTATCGACTCTGGATCAGTTCCTATGGACTGGAGGTTAGTTAATATAACACCACTTTTTAAAAAGGGAGGGAGAGAGAAAACAGGTAATTACAGACCGATTAGCCTGACATCAGTAGAGGAGAAAATGTTGGAATCAATTATTAAAGATGAAATAGCAGCGCATTTGGAAAGCAGTGACACGATCGGTCCAAGTCAGCATGGATTTATGAAAGGGAAATCATGCTTGACAAATCTTCTGGAATTTTTTGAGGATGTAGCTAGTAGAGTGGACAAGGGAGAACCAGTGGATGTGATGTATTTGGACTTTCAAAAGGCTTTTGACAAGGTCCCACACAAGAGATTGGTGTGCAAAATCAAAGCACATGGTATTGGGGGTAATGTACTGACGTGGATGGAGAACTGGTTGGCAGACAGGAAGCAGAGAGTCGGGATAAACGGGTCCTTTTCAGAATGGCAGGCAGTGACTAGTGGAGTGCCGCAGGGCTCAGTGCTGGGACCCCAGCTCTTTACAATATATATTAATGATTTAGATGAGGGAATTGAGTGTAATATCTTCAAGTTTGCAGATGACACTAAACTGGGTAGTGGTGTGAGCTGTGAGGACGATGCTAAGCGACTGTAGGGTGACTTGGACAGGTTAGGTGAGTGGGCAAATGCATGGCAGATGCAGTATAATGTGGATAAATGTGAGGTTATCCACTTTGGGGGCAAAAACACGAAGGCAGAATATTATCTGAATGGTGGCAGATTAGGAAAAGGGGAGGTGCAACGAGACCTGGGTGTCATAGTTCATCAGTCATTGAAAGTTGGCATGCAGGTACAGCAGGCGGTGAAGAAGGCAAATGGTATGTTGGCCTTCATAGCTAGGGGTTTTGAGTATAGGAGCAGGGAGGTCTTACTGCAGTTGTACAGGGCCTTGGTGAGGCCTCACCTGGAATAGTGTGTTCAGGTTTGGTCTCCTAACCTGAGGAAGGACATTCTTGCTATTGAGGGAGTGCAGCCAAGATTCACTAGACTGATTCCCGGGATGGCTGGACTGACATATGAGGAGAGACTGGATCGACTGGGCCTTTATACACTGGAGTTTAGAAGGATGAGAGGGGATCTCATAGAAACATATAAGATTCTGACGGGACTGGACAGGTTAGATGCGGGTAGTATGTTCTCGATGTTGGGGAAGTCCAGAACCAGGGGACACAGTCTTAGGATAAGGGGTAGGCCACTTTGGACTGAGATGAAGAGGAACTTCTTCACTCAGAGAGTTGTTAACCTGTGGAATTCCCTACCGCAGAGAGTTGTTGATGCCAGTTCATTGGATATATTCAAGAGGGATTTAGATATGGCCCTTACGGCTAAAGGGATCAAAGGGTATGGAGAGAAAGCAGGAGAGGGAACGATCAACCATGATCTTATTGAATGGTGGTGCAGGCTTGAAGGGCCGAATGGCCTACTCCTGCACCTATTTTCTATGTTTCTATGTTGCTACTTTTTTCGTGATAGTGATTGTATTGTTACTCCTTCTCTATAGTCTCTTGATTAATCCCTCTTGGAATGTTTTTAGTGTCTTCTACCGCGAAGACTGATACAACATATTTGTTCAAAGTCTCTGCCATTTCTCTGTTCGCCATTATTAATGCCCCAGTCTCATCCTCTAGGGGACCTGAGGGTGTGGGTGTGTGGGAGTGTGACCCGGGGGTGTGTGTGACCCGGGTAGGGGGTGGGGGAGTGTGACCCGGGGGGGTGGGAGTGTGTCAGTGTGACCCGGGGGGGGGTGGGAGTGTGACCCGGGTGCGGGGGGGCGGTTTGACCCAGGGGTGTGAGAAGCTCCCTTGATCATCACGTAGTAATAAAGTTTGACTCTGCATCCTGCAGTGAGGTTGAAGCTGGAGAGAGCACGGTGACAGCTCACAGATCCAGGCTTCACATTCACTGCAAAGAAACATTCCAGCTCGAAATGTGGGGCTTTGAAAAGTGAATAATAATCAGCACGTGAACCTGAATCCATTCCCAGAAGTGAAAAGGTTGCAACACAAAAAACTTGCAACACACTCCCCTGCCTCGTGTCAGAGGTATAATCCTGGCCCCATGAGCCCGATACACACACCCCAGTCTAAGATTAGTAGCCCGCCTGTCTGCCCCAGTGTTTGGAAATGCAATACCTGGTCATTTACAGACTGTTGTGTGTTTATTGCAACATCTGCTCTGATTAAAATACTGTCCGTGCCTGAGATGTTATCACTCTGATCCCAGGAGTCCCTTACACAAGACACTTTAACACTCGCCTCGAAGACAGAAGGTTGTGGGTTCAAGTCCCACTCCAGGGCATTGAGCACATAAAGCTAGGTTGACACTCTAGCGCAGTGCTGAGGGAGCGCCGCACTGTCGGAGGGGCAGTGTTGAGGGAGCGCCGCACTGTCGGAGGGGCAGTGCTGAGGGAGCGCCGCACTGTCGGAGGGGCAGTGCTGAGGGAGTGCTGCAGTGTCGGAGGTGCCGTCTATCAGCTGAGACGTTATGTCCATCTGAGACTTGTTTAAAAGATCCCACGGCCACTATTGGAGGAAGAGCAGGAGACTTCTTCTTGGAGTCCTGGTCAAAATTTCTCTCTCAACTGGCATCACTAAAACAGATAAGGTGGTCATTATCTAATTTGCTGCTTGTGGGATCTTGCTGTGTATTATTTGGCTGCCCCCGTTTCCTGCATTGCAACAGTGATTATGCATCAAAAAGCACTTCATTGGCCGAACAGCGTTTTGGGGCATCCTGCAGTGGTAAAATATATTGTATAAATTCAAGTCTTTCTTTCAGCTGCAGGATAGAGAGACTTTCACTGTAACGTCGTTAAATGGCCTCCCTCACCATGCTACATTTATCCTAATGCGGGATTAGGGGTGTTACAGGGAGCAGAGAGTAAACCAGTTAGACTATCAGAGTGAAATTCCCAGCAGGGTGGGGCTGGAGGGTCCAGCGTACAACTGCAGATTGCAACCCGTTCCTCAATGATAATAAGCTGGGCTTTCTTACCAGGACCGAGATTCTGCAGCCAGAGCCCACATTCGGTGTGAGCTGTGCATGGACCCAGGGTACAGTGCCAGCCTCGCTGTCTTTAGTGTCCCCGAGCTCTGGGCTCCCTCAGCAGTGTAAGTATCAGCCTGCTTTGTATCCTGTTTGATGCCAGTCTCATCCAAGCACCACTTCTCCAGTGCTGAACAAGCTTCCTTCCTGTACTATCAGTGCTGCTCTTTAAAAAGCTGGCTGTACCTCTGCTTCAAACTCTTCCTACTCCAGTAACTCTGTGCTGTGCATCCCCTGCATACATCTCCTGTCCACTTTAGTGTTTACACTGGGTTACAGCTGGCTGCCTGTATGACACCAACAAATTCAACAGAGAAACTAAGAGACGTCTCAGCTGTGCAGAAAACTACTCCGGCACATAGCCCCATCTGCAGGATAGGGAGACTATATCACTGTTACAATGCACAGCTCCATCTGCAGGATAGGGAGACTGTTACAATGCACAGCTCCATCTGCAGGATAGGGAGACTGTATCACTGTTACAATGCACAGCTCCATCTGCAGGATAGGGAGACTGTATCACTGTTACAATGTACAGCTCCATCTGCAGGATAGGGAGACTGTATCACTGTTACAATGTACAGCTCCATCTGCAGGATAGGGAGACTGTATCACTGTTACAATGCACAGCCCCATCTGCAGGATAGGGAGACTATATCACTGTTACAATGCACGCTAACAACAACAACTTGTATTTATATAGCACCTTTAACATGGTAAAATATCAAAAGGTGCTTTACACGAGTGTTAGAAAACTAAATTTGACACCGTGTCTCATATGGGGATATTGGGGCAGGTGGCCAAAAGCCTAGTCAAAGAGGTAGGTTTTAAGGAGCATCTTAAAGGAGGAGAGGGGTAGAGAGGCAGATAGGTTATGGGAGAGAATTCCAGAGGTTATGGCCTCTGCAGCTGACTGCACGGCTGTCAATGCTGGAGCGATTAAAATTGGGTCTGTGCAAGAGGCCAGAATGAGAGGAGTGCACACATCTCAGAGGATTATGGGCAATACTCCCTTTAAGCTGCAACGGCCACCCAGCGCTCTGGTGACCCCACGCAGCCGGCTCACTGGCTCTTAAAGAGAAACACCGCTCATGCACGGAATTGTGCACGGGCCGCGCATCCCATTAAAGGGGCCATGGGGCTTAAAAGGAAATAGAGGGAACGTTGGTTGTGGGGGCTGGAGGACAGTACAGAGATAGGAAGGGGCGAGGCCATGGGAAAAATTCAAAACAAGGATGAGAATTTGAAAATCAAGGCGTTGCTTAACCGGGAGCCAATATAGGGCAGCGAGTACAGGGGTAATGGGTGAACGGGACTTGGTGCGAGTTAGGACACGGGCAGCCGAGTTTTGGAAAAGCTCAAAATTATGGAGAGTAGAACATGGGAGGCTGGCCGGGAGTGCATTGGAATAGGCAAATCTAGAGGTAACAAATAATAATAACTTTTATTTATATAGCTGGTAATTGGGATTAGACTGGATGATCTTTTGTTGGTCGGCGCAGATATAATGGTAAGTACTGCAGGGAATAGAATACGGCCAGGGTGATCTCCTGGACTAGTTTCGATCGCCTGGATGGGTCGGAGAGGAATTTTCCCAGATTTTTTCTCCTGAAATTGGCCTGGGTTTTTATCTGTTTTTTGCCTCTCCCAGGAGATCACATGGCTCCGGTTGGAGTGGAGTGTAGATGTTTTTAGTATAAGGGGTGTTGCAGTGGTGTGGGGCGGACTGGTTTGGGCTGGGTGCTCTTTGCCGTTCCGTCATTGTTCATGGGTTTGTATGTAACCTTTAGGGCTGCTGACGAAGGGCCGTGTGGCTCTTTCTCGGCCGGTGCGGACATGATGGGCCGAAATGGCCTCCTTCTGCGCTGTAAATTTCTATGTTTCTATGTCTTTAACATAGTAAAATGTCCCAAGGTGCTTCACAACCACGCTACAGACAAACATAGAAACATAGAAACATAGAAAATAGGTGCAGGAATAGGCCATTCGGCCCTTCGAGCCTGCACCGCCATTCAATGAGTTCATGGCTGAACATGCAACTTCAGTACCCCATTCCTGCTTTCTCGCCATACCCCTTGATCCCCCTAGTAGTAAGAACTACATCTAACTTCTTTTTGAATATATTTAGTGAATTGGCCTCAACAACTTTCTGTGGTAGAGAATTCCACAGGTTCACCACTCTCTGGATAAAGAAGTTTCTCCTCATCTCGGTCCTAAATGGCTTATCCTTAGACTGTGACCCCTGGTTCTGGACTTCCCCAACATTGGGAACATTCTTCCTGCATCTAACCATCAGAATTTTAAACGTTTCTATGAGGTCCCCTCTCATTCTTCTGAACTCCGGTGAATACAAGCCAAGGTGATCCAGTCTTTCTTGATATGTCAGTCCCGCCATCCCGGGAATCAGTCTGGTGAGCCTTCGCTGCACTCCCTCAATAGCAAGAACGTCCTTCCTCAAGTTAGGAGACCAAAACTGTACACAATACTCCAGGTGTGGCCTCACCAAGGCCCTGTACAACTGTAGTAACACCTCCCTGCCCCTGTACTCAAATCCCCTCGCTATGAAGTCCAACATGCCATTTGCTTTCTTAACTGCCTGCTGTAACTGCATGCCAACCTTCAATGACTGATGTACCATGACACCCAGGTCTCGTTGCACCTCCCCTTTTCCTAATGTCACCATTCAGATAATATTCTGCCTTCGTGTTTTTGCCCCCAAAGTGGATAACCTCACATTTATCCACATTATACTGCATCTGCCATGCATATGCCCACTTACCTAACCTGTCCAAGTCACCCTGCAGCCTCTTAACGTCCTCCTCACAGCTCACAGCTTAGTGTCATCTGCAAACTTGGAGATATTACATTCAATTCCTTCATCTGAATCATTGATGTATATTGTAAATAGCTGGGGTCCCAGCACTGAACCCTAATTTTGAACAGATAAATTTGACACCGAGCCACAGAAGAAATTAAAGCAGATGATCAAAAGCTTGATTAAAGAGGTAGGTTTTAATGAGCATCTTAAAGGAGGAAAGAGAGGTAGAGAGGTAGAGAGGCAGAGAGGTTTAGGGAGGGAGTTCCAGAGCTTAGGGCCCAGGCAGTTGAAGGCACATCCACCAATGGTTGAGCAGTTATAATCAGGGATGTTCAAGAGACCAAAATTTGAGGAGCGCAGACATCTTGTGGGATTGTGAGGCTGAAAAAGATTACAGAGATAGGGAGGGATGAGTCCATGGAGTGATTTATAAACAAGGATGAGAATTTTGAAATCGAGGTGTTGTTTAACTGGGAGCCAATGTAGGTCAGAAAGCACAGGGGTGATGGGTAATCGTGACTTGGTGTGGGTTAGTACACAGGCTGCTGAGTTTTGGATGACTTCAAGTTTACGTAGTGTGGAATGTGGAAGGCTGGCCAGGAGTGAGTTGGAGTAGTCAAGTCTAGAGGTAACAAAGCCATGAATCAGGGTTTCAACAGCAGATGAGCTGAGGCAGGGGCGGAGTTGGGCGATGTAACGGAGGTGGAAATAGGCGGTTTTTGTTATGCTGTGGATATGTGGTCGGAAGCTCATCTCAGAGTCAAATATGAATGACACCTAGGTTGCGAACAGTCTGCAAAAGCAAAATACTGCGGCTGCTGGAATCTGAAATAAAACCAGAAAATGCTGGCAATGCTGGAAATGTCAGCATCTGTGGAGAGCAGAGTTAACGTTTCAGGTCAATGACCCTTCGTCAGTGTCATATATGTATACACTGTATATATTATGCTGGTACCACTAGAGGGTGCAACTATGAGAGGCCCAGGCAGGAGCTGTATAAAAGGCTGGTCACCACGTTGCTGCCTCACTCTGGAGTTACAATAAAGAGACTAATGTCACAGCAGTTCAAGCACAGCACTAGGCCTCGTGGAGTTATTCTACAGATAAGTAGAGACATATCAACTGGCAACGAGAACAGATCACGGACTTACACGTAGAGATGGCTGCCGTTGGTAGTTTAGAAAAGATTACAGAGGGTGAAGCCTTTACTCTGGTTTCGCTGGCCAGGTATCGCTTCTACACACATTGCCACACCGAGGGCCAGGATTTAGCGGAATATGTCGCAGACCTACAAAGGCTCGCGGAACTGTGCGAATTTGGCGAACTCCTCAACAATGTGTTGTGGGAAGTTTTCGCGACAGGATGGGATGTGAAGCGGACCATCACCTTAAGCCAGGCGTTCGCGACCTCAACGTCGAGATTCTCCCAGAATCAAAACTCACTGGCAAGTACTGTGCAGAAAATAACTGTTGATCAAAGAATTAGTCCGACTCAGAGTCCGCCAAGGAATGTAAATGTGAATCGTTTAACATGCTGGTGTTGCGGGGGTAACCATCGGGCCCGTCTCTGTCGATTCAGACACTATGTGTGAAAAGGCTTCGGCCAAAAGGGCCACCCACAGCGAATGTGCAGAAGAACTGCGACTCAAAACGTGGCAGAGGAGTCGGCAGGAGGTTTCTGATCCAGCAAGGATCATAAAGTACAAGCTAAAGAGGCAACTTAGCCCGAGGAAGCAGTGCACGAGGTGCACACCTTCACTACCAAAAGTCCCCCCATGATGATGAAAGTCAAGATAAATGGCATTCCTGTTTCCATGGAGTTGGACACAGGGGCGAGTCAGTCACTTATGAGTCAGAAGGCATTTGAGAGGTTGTGGGGCAACAAAGAACAAAGACCCAAGTTGAGCTTGATTCAGACAAAGCTGCGCATTTACACCAAGGAACTGATCCCAGTTATCGGCAATGCGAACGTAAAAGTATCCTATGATGGAGAGATACACGAATTGCCACTGTGGGTTGTACCAGGCGACGGGCCAACGCTGCTTGGCAGAAGCTGGATGGTGAAGATTTGGTGGAACTGGGAAGATGGCAAAGCACTACCTTCAGTGGACGATGCTTCCTGTGCTCAAGTGCTGAGCAAGTTCCCATTCCCAACTTCAACAGGCGCCAAAGTGCAGATCTGAAGCAGGTGCAAAATTCACAAGAAACCCCCACCCCCTGTGTTTGGGTTCATTCAAAAGGAAATTTAATTTGGGACTATCTACCGAAAAGTTTGGAACTCTAAAGTACTTATGAAAGAAACTACAAACTTTAATAGAATTTTGGATTTTAAAAGACAAACTCAAGGCTGTGGGCAGACCCAAGGAACTAGCAGGAGACAGTCTAATTAAGTGAAGCTACCTGGGTGTGAAGACTAAGTTAACCTGTCTGGAGGGATGAGTATTCGAAAATCCTTCCCCCACAAGAGACATTAATATCACAAAATCACCCAGAGGTAGCTACCATCAACATGGGTCTGGACAACCATTTCAGCATATACATCACAAAGAGGCCCAATCCAGCCAGTATGCGAAAGACTGAGCACAAAAAAACATTGCAATTACCAAACTAATATTTCCATCAGGAAATAGTTTTCGACCATCAACTCACCTAAAACATATCAACTTTTAACGAGCCCACCAAAATATTACAAAGTAGAACCAAGCCCGCCAAAATTATACAAAGGATTTTCAACAGATTTGGCGCCAAGATTAGAACACTGAAATCGTATAACTGGCCCCCTGTTTCAACAGAGGGTATGCCATACTACCTTAGATGACACTTTGACTGACAGACTAGTAACACACTACGCTGTCATCACGACAAGGAAAGAAACCAACACGACAGTTGCAAACTAACTTCTCCAGCCTCAAAGTCCTGAAGTCCTGAAGGAAGGAAGAACATCACCATTGCGGCAGCGACCAACCACAGTCAACATGGCATCAACGGAAAACAACCGCGATCTACCGTGAATTGTCAAAAGGATTGGTAAGCATGGTCCCTGCATGCCCTGGACTCCAACCTAGCTAGAATTAGGTATTGGGAGGTGGGAGGTATAATTTTACTGTAACCTCCTTTGAATATGTAGTGTATGGTTCTTTATTAGAGTAATTATAAGTTTGACCTTGTACCTTTCCTTGTATTGTCCTTTATTAGAGTGATCGTAAGTTTGGCCTTGTATTTTTCTTACTAGAGTAATAAGTTTGTATTACCTTGACTGTAATAAAACCAAGGTTCTTTTGCATCAAACCAGTGTCCTTTGCACTTTTGTCACACCCCCATATAAACCCAGAGTATAGAACCCAAGGGAGTGGGAGCGAATCGAACTGCTCAAGTTGGTCAGAAGGGAACCTGACCCCCTCATAGAGACCACCCCCTTACAGATCCACTTGGTCCCCGAGGCATGGCCTGTTCATCACAAGGCTTGAGCGGTCCCTTACATGATGAGGGAGAAAGTGGAGATCGAATTGGACAGACTTCAACGCGAGGGAATCATATCACCAGTCGAACTCAACGAGTGGGCCAGCCCAATTGTTCCGGTAAGAGCGATGGCACGGTCAGAATCTGCGGCGACTACAAGGTAACGATCAACCGAGTTTCATTACAGGACCAGTACCTACTACCCAAAGCCGATGATCTCTTTGCGACATTAGCAGGGGGTAAGGCATTCACCAAGCTGGATCTAATCTCCGCTTACATGACCCAGGAGCTGGCTGAGTCGTTGAAAAAATTAACGTACATTAATACACATAAGGGACTGTTTTTGTATCACAAGTGCCCGTTCGGGATCCGCTCGGCTGCAGCCATCTTCCAAAGGAACATGGAGAGTCCGTCGAAATCGGTTCCACGCACCATTGTATTTCAGGATGACATCCTAATCACTGGTTGCGACACTACCGAACACCTGCACAATCTGCAAGAGGTTTTAAGTCGACTAAACAGAGTCGGACTCTGGCTGAAACGATCCAAGTGTGTCTTCCTGGCACCAGAGGTAGAATTCCTGGGGAGGAAGATTGCGGCAGACGGCATCAGGCCCACGGACTTGAAGACAGAGGCCATCAAGAATGCACTCAGACCATGAAATGTAACGGAGCTGCGCTCGTTCCTGGGACTCCTCAACTATTTCGGTAACTTTCTTCCAGGGTTGAGCACCTTGTTCGAACCATTGCACAAGTTGCTACGCAAGGCAGACGACTGGGTTTGGGGTCAAAATCAAGAGGCCGCCTTCAAAAAGGCCAGAAACTTGCTGTGTTCGAACAAGTTGCTTGTATTGTATGACCCAGGTAAAAATGTCTAGTTTTAGCATGTGACGTGTCGTCGTACCGTGTCGGGTGTGTTTTACAGCAAGCAAATGTAGCGGGCAAACTCCAACCGGTTGCATATGCATCTAGAAGTCTATCCAAGGCCGAAAGAGCCCACAGTATGGTCGAGAAGGAGGCTTTGGCCTGGGTCTATGGGATAAAATAAAATGCACCAGTATTTTTCGGAGTCAGGTTCTAGTTAGAAACCAACCACAAGCCCTTACTCTCACTGTTTTCGGAAAGCAAAGGCATAAACACCAATGCTTCGTCGTGAATCCAAAGATGGGCACTAACACTGTCGGCCTACAATTATACGATCCGTCACAGGCCAGGCACTGAGAACTGCGCTGATGCCCTCAGCCGGCTACTGTTGCCCACCACTGGGGTGGAAATGGCGCAGCCCGCAGACCTGTGCCTGTGTAAATGTAGATTTTTTTTCTCTCAATCTGGTTCAGTAAAATTATTGAGTCGAATACCTCTTGTGCTTTGAACAAAGCAGTCTTTATTTTATCGGCCGACAAGACTTATCAGACAGAAGATATACTTTCTCGATCGAGCGTACACACTCCCTACGGATAAATGATGTTACATCGTAAAGCGACAACAGTTATACAGTTTTGAAAATAGATAACAAAATACAATTAGATTGACATTCTAACTCAGCCACTCATTAGTCAATCTATATGAGATGTTTTTACGAAAGCTCAAGCATTGCCTCTGAATGTTTCAATTTAGTGGTGTGACTACCAACTGAGACCTTGCAATTCTGCAGATTTATCCATATATTCATTTCATGTTACAATTTATGTTATTGGCAGGATTAGTAACTTGAAACCTTGGGAAAGACTGTTAACTGTGCTGATGTTGCACTATTTGCAATCTGACATTCTCCCAGCTATTCTTCCATGGCTTATACATTTTCATATATCCAGTTTACTTTACTGTCCTTAATTCCATATATTCCGTTCAGATATCCACACCTGGTCATGGACATCTTCAAAAGCGAAGGGTCACCCGCAATGACCCGCCAGATCAAGACCTGGACCAACCAGGACCCTGTGTTATCTCTTGTAAAAAGTTGTATCCTCAATGGGGACTGGTCAGCGGTCCCAAGAGAAATGCAAGATGAGATAAAGCCGTTTCACCGTAAAGACGAAATGTCTATCCAATCGGATTGCCTCTTATGGGGCAACCGCGTCGTCCTGCCAAAAAAAGGCAGGGCAACCTTCATACGCGACCTACACAGTGCCCACCCAGGCATAGTCATGATGAAGGCTATTGCCAGGTCCCACATCTGGTGGCCCGGCATTGACTCGGACTTGGAATCACCATTGCACAAGTTGCTACGCAAATGGCGGAGCAGTCTCGAGGGGCTAGATGGCCTACTCCTGTTCCTAATTCTTATGTTCCTATGTTCACAGTTGAGCAATGCCCCCAGGGAGGCTCCACTTAGTCTGTAGTCCTGGCCCTCAAAACCATGGTCCAGGATCCATGTAGATTACGCAGGCCCCTTTCTAGGAAAAATGTTCTTTGTTGTAGTGGACGCCTATTAGAAGTGGATCGAATGTGTAAGAATGGCATCCAGCACATCCACTGCCACCATTGAAAACCTCAGGGCCATGTTCGCCACCCATGGCTTGCCCGACATTCTGGTCAGCGACAATGGTCCGTGTTTCACCAGCTTGGAATTCAATGAATTCATGACTCACAATGGCATCAAGCATGTCAGATTTGCCCCGTTCAAGCCCGCATCCAACGGCCAAGCAGAGCGGGCAGTCCAAACCATAAAGCAGAGCTTGAAACGCGTCACAGAAGGCTTCTTACAAACCCGCCTATCCCCGGTGCTGATCAATTACAGGACATGACCCCACTCGCTTACCGGGGTCCCCCCTGTGGAGCTACTAATGAAATGTGCACTCAAAACCTGGATCTCCTTAGTCCACCCTGACCTCAATGATCATGTGGAAACCAGGCGCTATCAGCAAAACATGTACCATGATTGCGCGGCTGTATCACGCGACATCACTGTAAACGACCCGGTGTTTGTGCTGAATCACGGTCATGGCCCCAAATGGGTCGCTGGCACTGTTTTAGCCAAGGAGGGGAATAGGGTGTTTGTTGTCAAACTGTTTAATGGACAAACATGCAGAAAGCATTTGGACCAGACCAAATTATGATTTACAGGGAACCAGGAACTACCGGGAGAGGAGCTTACCTACCTCAGCGATCTACCTACACACACCCAATCAGCAACAGACCTAGCTACCAACCACGAGAATGATCCACCATCTCCAACAGTACAGTCAGACCAACAGCGCTGCAAGACAGCAGTGGCCCGACCAACTCACCTAGGCCAGAAGCGACACTCAGACGATCAACCAGGGAGCGCAGAGTTCCAGATCGCCTCAACCTGTAACTAACTCGCATCCAAGACTTTGGAGGGGAATGTTGTCATATATGTATACTTTGTATATACTATGCTGGTACCACTAGAGGGTGCAACTGTGGGAAGCCCAGGCAGAAGCTGTATAAAAGGCTGGTCACCACGTTGCTGCCTCACTCTGGAGTTACAATAAAGAGACTAAGGTCACAGCAGTTCAAGCACAGCACTAGGCCTTGTGGAGTTATTCTACAGAAAAGTAAAGACATATTAGTCAGAACTGGCAAATGTTCAGCCTCAGGCAGAAGTTGGGGAGAGGGATGGAGTCGATGGCTGGGGAACAGAGTTTGTGGCCAGGACAGATGACAATGGCTTTGATCTTCCCAATATTTAGTTGGAGGAAATTTCTGCTCATCCAGTACTGAATGTCGGACAAGCAATCTGACAATTTAGAGACAGTGGAGGAATCGAGAGAGGTGGTGGTGAGGTAGAGCTGGGTGTTGTCAGTGTGCATGTGGAAACTGATGCTGCAGATGGGGCATCAAACACTGTTACAATACACAGCCCCATGTGTAGGATAGGGAGACTATCACTGTGACAATGCACAGGGCCTCAACAGCTTTTTGGGGGAGAGATTTCCACTACTTTGTGTGAAGAAGTGTTTCCTGATATCACCCCTGAACGGCCTGTCTCTAATTTTAAGGTTATGCCCCCTTGTTCTGGACTCCCCCACCAAATAGTTTCTCTCCACCTATCCTATCAACTCATTTAATCACCTTAAATACCTCTATTAGATCACCCCTTAATCATCTATACTCAAGGGAATACAAGCCTAGTCTGTGCAACCTGCCCTCCCAATTTACCCCTTTTAGCCCCGGTATCACTCTGGTTAATCTCACAGCACCCCCTCCCAGGCCAATATCTCCTGCCTGAGGTACGGTGCCCAGAACTGAACGCAGTGCTTCGGACGGGGTTTAACCAGAGCTTTATAGAACTGTAATATAACTTCCACCCTTTTGTATTCCAGCCCCCTTGAGGTAAAGGCCAACATTCCATTCACCTTTTAAAATTATTTTTGTACCTTCCCATTAGCTTTTATTGATTTCTGTACTTGAACCCCTAAATCTCTCTGCTCCTCCAGTTCCTAGCTTCCTGTTACTTAGAAAATACTCTGATCTATCTTTCTTAGGTCCAAAAGTGGATGACCTACATTGACTCCATCTGCCACAGTTTTGCCCACTCACTATATTGATCAATGTCCCTTTGCAACTTTCTGTCCCATAAGAAAGAAAGAATGTGCATTTATATAGCGCCTTTTATGGCCTCAGGACGTCCCAAAGTGCTTTACAGCCAATGAAGTACTTTTGAAGTGGAGTCACTGTTGTAATGTAGGAAACGTTACATTATTTACTGTGTCATCAGCTAGCTTGGATGTACGGCTCTCTATTCCTTCATCTAAATAATTCATAAATATAGTGAAAAGCTGAGGCCTCAGTGCAGATCCCTGAGGGGCACACAGCCAATCGGCTCTGGCCCATACAAACTTCATCCTCGCGTGTGGTGGTGTAGTGGTCATGTTATTACACTAGTGATCCGGAGGCCTGGACTAATAATCTAGAGAATGTAAGTTCAAATCCCACTGAATCTTAATTCAATTTAAAACACATCTGGAAACAAAGCTGGTCTCAGTTAAAGTGAGCATGAAGGTGTCGGATTGTCGTAAAATCCCAACTGCTTCATTAATATTCTTCAGGGAAGGAAACCTGCCGTCCTTACCTGATCCGGCCTACGCATGATTCTAGTCCCACACCAACCTGTGTTAATTTTTAACTGCCCTCTGATATGGCCCGGCAAACCGCCACACTACCTTCCAAGGCCAGCTCGCGATGAGCAACAAACACTGGCCTTGTCAGCAACACCTACATCCAGAGAATGAATGATAAATTAGGTGGATCCCAGTCAGATTAGCTATGCATGCAGTATTCCTCTGAATGCACACACTGTCACGTTGTTGTTGAACCAAGCCCGATTGGGCACCAAGGGAAATGGGCACAATTTCAGAATTGATTCCAGTATGGACGGGCTGTTCGAAACAATGGTTAACAGAACTAGCTGTGCTATCACTGTTTAACCAGAACTTCTGCACGACCTACGTCTCCAATTACATTTCAAAGTTCGAATCAAGATAAGAGAGATAGCGACCTTGCATTGTATAACTAGGAAAGACAGGAGCAACACGGCCTCCCCTACAGAGATAACACAGGCAAAGTCAATGACGTCAATATAAACAATGCAAGTCCTTGACGGGCTCCAAGAGCTCAAAAGAAATCGATGTAACTATTTGTACTGCACTTTTTTTGACAGACAAGCATTTGTCCATCCCAACCCCCATGCCCGTACTGCACTTTTTTGACTGACAGACGACAAGCCCCGCCCCATCAAGTTCCGCCCCCCCTCCCAGCCGAATCATTCCATGAACGTGGTGCCGAGAAGCAGGACCAGAGGCTCCGACTCTCTTTCCGCCCCCCCCCCCCCCCCGGCCAGCATGGGCCCGATGGTGGCGGTCCTGGGCCCAATGGTGATTGGGGGGGGGGGCGATGGCAAGAGCGAGGCAGGGAGAGAGAGAGGGGCTGGGGGCGGGGGAGACAGAGAGGCTGGGTGAGGCATGCATTTTGACTGGGGTAAGGCACTTCGGCTGAAGGAGGGATGTACTTGGACTGGGGTAAGGCACAACTGCTGGGGGAGGCATGTACCTGGACTGGTCGGCCCTTGCTGTCTTCTGGGAAGCACTGTCCTCTGTCATTTCAGGAAGTCAAAGTGGATCGAGAAACAATTTAGAAAGTCAGTGAGACCTTGGGATGGGTGGTTCCAGTTAAACATTCCTTTGAAAGTTCAGGGTGTGGCTTATCCTCCAAGGGTATAAAATTAATGTGAATATTTTGCTGCCTGGCAGGGTTTTGGAAGCAGATTTAATATTAACATTCCAAAGGAAATATAGTTGAAAAATAAACATTTGCAGGCTGCTGGGGAATGGGACTAATTGGAAATTTCTTTCACAGAGCCAAAACAGGTAACAACATAAGAAATCGGAGCAGTAGTAGGCCATACGGCCCCTCAAACCTGCTCCACCATTCAATAAGATCATGGCTGATCGTCGATCTCAACTCCACTTTCCCGTTCGATCTCCTGATCCCTTGATTCCCCGAGACTCCAAAAATCTACCTGTAAAGTCCTGTCCCCTCAGTACAGATTCACACGAGGCATGTAGTGAAGTCAAGGTCACTCTGGACCTGCACCTTTATTTCACAGCTCTGGAATGCTGCACTTGCCTGAGACCTGTCCTTATATACCTGTCTCTTGCAAGTGCACCCCTGGTGGTAAGGTATGCTGGTGGTTACAGGTCATATCTTATTACAGTCATTTGTAGCATGTTAGGATACAGTTATATATAATAATGTAAGATACAAGACAGGGACTGTTATGTCTCAAATAAAGCAATGTGACTGAGTACTGTAGACTTGAGTAAGTGTGACCTTAGTCTCTTTATTCTGACTCCAGAGTGCTGGCACAGAATGGGAGGCCTGCTTATATACGGTGCTCCCAAGGGATGCTGGGTTCCCTAGTCGATCGTCTCGGTACAAACACAGGTGCAGGTGAGTTGGTTGCGCCTTCGCTAGGCTGCTGAGCAGCTGGCCTTGCTGGGCTGCTGGGGATGATGAGTTCAGCTTTGTGGTCAACTGTGATGTCGGTTGCCTCTTGTGTGTGTATTGGAGGGTTGAAGTTGATGGTGTCCTCTTCAGGTTGCTTGTGGCTGTCTGTGAATCGCAGTTTGGTTTGGTCCAAATGCTTTCTGCAAGTTAGTCCATTTGCAAGTTTGACCTCAAACATCCTACTTCCTTCTTTGGCTACGACAGTGCCAGCAAGCCATTTGGGACTATGTCCAAAGTTGAGTACAAATACAGGGTCATTGACTTCAATATCGCGTGACAAATTTGTGCGATCACGGTACATGCTTTGTTGATGCTGCCTGCCCTCGACATGATCATGGAGATCAGGGTGGACTAGAGTGAGCCTTGTTTTGAATGCCCTTTTCATGAGCAATTCGGCAGTGGGAACCCCGGTGAGTGAGTGGGGTCTTGTGCGATAGTTGTGCAGGACTTGGGACGGGCGGGTCTGCAGGGAGCCTCCCGACACGCGTTTCAAGTTTTTCTTGATGGTTAGGACTACCCGTTCTGCTTGGCCGTTAGATGCGGGCTTGAACGGGGCAGATATGACATGCTTGATACCATTGCGGGTCATGAATTCCTTGAATTCAGTGCTGGTGAAGCACAGCCCATTGTCGCTGACAAGGACATCAGGCAGGCTGTGCGTGGCAAACATGGCCCGTAGGCTTTCGATGGTGGCAGTGGACGTGCTTATAGACATTATTACACACTCAATCCATTTTGAATAAGCATCCACAATAAACAAAAATATTTTGCCTAGAAAGAGGCCAGCGAAGTCAACGTGGATCCTAGGCCACGGTTTCGAGGGGCATGACCACAAACTTAGCGGTGCCTCCCTGGGTGCATTGCTCACTTGAGAGCAAGTGTTGCATTGGCGCACGCAAGACTCCAAATCTGAGTCGATGCCAGGCCACCACACATGGGATCTGGCTATAGATTTCATCATTACTATACCTGGGTGGGTACTGTGTAGGTCGCGTATGAACGTTTCCCTGCCTTTCTTCGGCAAAACCACGCGATTACCTCACAGACAGTCCGCCTGAATGGCCATTTCGTCTTTACACTGCTGGAATGGCTTGATCTCTTCATGCATCTCCGCTGGGACACTGGACCAGCTCCCATGGAGGATACATTTTTCACAAGGGACAGTAAAGGATCCTGGCTGGTCCAGGTCCTGATCTGGCAGGCCATAACGGGTGACTTTTCGTTTTCAAATGCATTCATCACCAAGAGCAAGTCTGCAGGCTGTGCCATTTCCACCCCAGTGGTGGGGCAATGGTAGCCGACTGAGAGCATCAGCGCAGTTCTCTGTGCCTGGCCTGTGGCGAATTACATAGTTATATGCAGACAGCGTGAGCGCCCATCTTTGGATGTGAGCAGAGGCATTGGTATTAAGACCTTTGCTCTCTGAGAATAGTGATATGAGCGGCTTATGGTCAGTTTCTAAGTCGAACTTAAGCCCAAACAGATACTGGTGCATTTTTTTCACCCTGTAAATGCATGCCAGAGCTTCTTTTTCAATCATGCTGTAGGCCCTTTCGGCCTTGGACAAACTCCTGGACGCATAAGCAACTGGTTGCAATGTTCCCGATTCGTTTGCTTGTTGCAACACACACCCGACCCCGTATGAAGACACATCGCAAGCTAGCATTAAACGTTTATATGGGTCATACAGAACAAGCAGTTTGTTGGAACATAACAGATTTCTGGCTTTCTCAAAAGCAGTCTCTTGTGATTACCCCCATACCCAGTTATCTTCCTTGCATGGCAACACATGCAGAGGTTCTAGCAAGGTGCTTAACCCGGGTAGGAAATTACCACAATAATTGAGGAGTCCCAGGAATGACCGCAGCTCCATCATGTTCTGTGGTCTCCACGCGTTCTTGATGGCCTCCATCTTGGCGTCGGTGGGTCTGATGCTGTCTGCCGTGATTCTTCTCCCTAAAAACTCGACCCCTGGTGCCAGAAAAACACACTTCGAGCATTTCAACCTGAGTCCCACATGATCTAGCCAACTTAGAATCTCTTCCAGAGCTATAGTGATAGGGGATTCAATTGTAAGGGGAATAGATAGACGTTTCTGCGGCCGCAACCGAGACTCCAGGATGGTACGTTGCCTCCCTGGTGCAAGGGTCAAGGATGTCTTGGAGCGGGTGCAGGACATTCAGAAAATGGAGGGTGAATAGCCAGTTGTCATAGTGCATATAGGTACCAACGATATAGGTAAAAAACGAGATGAGGTCCTACGAGACGAATATAGGGAGCTTGGAGCTAAATTTAAAAAATAGGACCTCAAAAGTAGTAATCTCAGGATTGATACCAGTGCTAGTCAGAGTAGGAACTGCAGGATAGCTCAGATGAATACGTGGCTTGAGGAGTGGTGCACAAGGGAGGGATTCAAATTCCTGGGACATTGGAACCGCTTCTGGGGGAGGTGGGACCAGTACAAACTGGACAGTCTGCACCTGGGCAAGACCAGAAACAATGTCCTAGGGGGAGTGTTTGCTAGTGCTGTTGGGGAGGAGTTAAACTAATATGGCAGGGGGATGGGAACCTATGCAGGGAGACAGAGGGAAGTAGAATGGGGCCAGAAGCAAAAGATATAAAGAAGAAAAGTAAAAGTGGAGGACAGAGAATCCTTAGACAAAAAGCAAAAAGGGCCACATTATACCAAAATTCTAAAGGGGCAAAGTGTGATAGAAATACAAGTCTGAAGGCTCTGTGCCTCAATGTGAGGAGTATAACGGGTATGATGTAATTGGCATCACGGAGACATGGCTCCATGGTGACCAAGGCTGGGAACTCAACATCCAGGGGTATTCAACATTTTGGAAGGATAGACAGAACGGAAAAGGAGGCAGGGTGGCATTGCTGGTTAAAGAGGAAATTAATGCAATAGTAAGAAAGGACATTAGCTTGGATGATGTGGAATTGGTATGGGTGGAGCTACGGAATACCAAGGGGCAGAAAACGGGGAGTTGTATACAGACCACCAAACAGTAGTAGTAAGGTTGGGGATAGCATCAAACAAGAAATTAGGGATGTATGCAATAAAGGTACAGCAGTTATCATGGGTGACTTTAATCTACATATTGATTGGGCTAACCAAACTGGTAGCAATGCGGTGGAGGAGGATTTCCTGGAGTGTATTAGGGATAGTTTTCCAGACCAATATGTCGAGGAACCAACTAGGGAGCTGGCCATCCTAGACTGGGTGATGTGTAATGAGAAAGGACTAATTAGCAATCTTGTTGTGCGAGGCCCCTTGAGGAAGAGTGACCATAACATGGTAGAATTCCTTATTAAGGTGGAGAGTGAAACAGTAAATTCAGAAACTAGGGTCCTGAACTTAAGGAAAGGTAACGTCGATGGTTTGAGGCATGAATTGGCTAGAATAGACTGGCAAATGATACTTAAAGGGTTGACGGAGGATAGGCAATGGCAAGCATTTAAACATCACATGGATGAACTTCAGCAATTGTACATCCCTGTCTGGAGTAAAAATAAAATGGGGAAGGTGGCTCAACCGTGGCTAACAAGGGAAATTAAGGATAGTGTTAAATCCAAGGCAGAGGCATATAAATTGGCCAGGAAAAGCAACAAACCTGAGGACTGGGAGAAATTTAGAATTCAGCACAGGAGGACAAAGGGTTTAATTAAGAGGGGGGAAATAGAATACGAGAAGAAGCTTGCCGGGAACATAAAAACTGACTGCAATAGCTTCTAGATATATGTGAAGAGAAAAAGATTAGTGAAGACAAACGTAGGTCCCTTGCAGTCGGATTCAGATAAATTTATAATGGGGAACAAAGAAATGGCAGACCAATTGAACAAATGTTTGGTTCTGTCTTCATGAAGGAAGACACAAATAACCTTCTGGAAGTACTAGGGGACCGAGGGTCTAGTGAGAAAGGGGATCTGAAGGATATCCTTATTAGGCAGGAAATTGTGTTAGTCTGCATCAGGCTTAAGGAAGTGGCCCAAGAAATAGTGGATGCATTGGTGATTATTTTCCACTATCGACTCTGGATCAGTTCCTATGGACTGGAGGGTAGCTAATGTAACACCACTTTTTAAAAAGGGAGGGAGAGAGAAGGCGGGTAATTATAGACCGGTTAGCCTGACATCAGTAGTGGGGAAAATGTTGGAATCAATTATTAAGGATGAAATAGCAGCGCATTTGAAAAGCAATGACAGGATCGGTCCAAGTCAGCATGGATTTATGAAGGGGAAATCATGCTTGACAAATCTGCTGGAATTTTTTGAGGATGTAACTAGTAGAGTGGACAAGGGAGAACCAGTGGATGTGGTGTATTTGGACTTTCAAAAGGCTTTTGACAAGGTCCCACACAAGAGATTGGTGTGCAAAATCAAAGCACATGGTATTGGGGGTAATGTACTGACGTGGATGGAGAACTGGTTGGCAGACAGGAAGCAGAGAGTCGTGATAAACGGGTCCTTTTCAGAATGGCAGGCAGTGACTAGTGGACTGCCGCAGGGCTCAGTGCTGGGACCCCAGCTCTTTACAATATACATCAAATATTTGGGTGAAGGAATTGAGTGTAATATCTCCAAGTTTGCAAACTGGGTGGCGGTGTGAGCTGTGAGAGGGATGCTCAGAGGCTGCAGGGGGACTTGGACAGGTTAGGGGAGTGGGCAAATGCATGGCAGATGCAGTATAATGTGGATAAATGTGAGGTTATCCAATTTGGGGGGCAAAAACACGAAGACAGAATATTATCTGAATGGCAGCAGATTAGGAAAAGGGGAGGTGCAACGAGACCTGGGTGTCATGGTTCATCAGTCTTTGCAAGTTGGCATACAGGTACAGCAGGCAGTGAAGAAGGCAAATGGTATGTTGGCCTTCATAGCTAGGGGATTTGAGTATAGGAGCAGGGAGGTCTTACTGCAGTTGTACAGGGCCTTGGTGAGGCCTCACCTGGAATATTGTGTTCAGTTTTGCTCTCCTAATCTGAGGAAGGATGTTCTTGCTATTGAGAGAATGCAGCAAAGGTTCACCAGACTGATTCCTGGGATGGCAGGACTGACATATGAGGAGAGACTGGATCAACTGAGCCTTTATACATTGGAGTTTAGAAGGGTGAGAGGGGATCTCATAGAAACATAATAGATTCTGATGGGATGGGACAGTATGTTCCCGATGTTAGGGAAGTCCAGAACCAGGGGATACAGTCTTAGGGGTAGGCCATTTAGGACTGAGATGAGGAGAAACTTCTTCACTCAGAGAGTTGTTAACCTGTGGAATTCCCTGCCGCAGAGAGTTGTTGATGCCAGTTCATTGGATATATTCAAAAGAGAGTTAGATATGGCCCTTACGGCTAAGGGGATCAAGGGGTATGGAGAGCAAGCAGGAAAGGGGTACTGAGGGAATGATCAGCCATGATCTTAGCGAATGGTGGTGCAGGCTCGAAGGGCCGAATGGCCTACTTCTGCACCTATTTTCTATGTTTCTATGTTCCAGGTTCTGCAAGTGTTCGATGGTGTCCCGACCTGTGATCAATATGTTGTCCTGGAAAACCACGGTGCACGGAATCAACTTTAGCAGACTTTCCATGTTCCTTTGAAAAATAGCCGGGGTCGATCAAATCCCAAACAGGCATCTATTGTAGATGAACAGACCTTTGTGCATGTTGATGCAGGTGAGGTCTTTCGAAGATTCCGCCAGCTCCTGCGTCATGCAGGCCAAGGTCAGGTTCAATTTGATGAACGTCTTCCCTCCTGCCAGCGTCGCAAATAGGTCATCTGCCTTGGGTAGCGGATACTGGTCCTGCAGCGAAAAACGGTTAATCGTTACTTTATAGTCCCCACAAATCCTGACCGTGCCATCGCCCTTGAGAACCAGAACAATAGGACTGGCCCACTCGTTGAACTCAACCGGCGCGATGATGCCCTCTCGTTGCAGCCTGTCCAGCTCGATCTCCTCTTCCTCTCGCATCATGTATGGCACCGCACGTGCCTTGTGGTGGATGGGTCGTGTACCGGGAACCAAGTGGATCTGCACCTTTTCCCCAGAGAAATTTCCGATGCCTGGCTCAAACAACGACAGGAACTTGCTCAAAACCCGGGCACATGAGGCGTCGTTGACAGATGAAAGCGCTCGGATGTTGTCCCAGTTCCAGGCAATTTTTCCCAGCCAGCTTCTGCCGAACAGTATGGGACCATCTCCTGGTACAATCCATAGTGGTGGTTCGTGCACCGCTCCATCATCGGAGACTTTTACTGCTGCACTGCCAATTACACGGATCAGCTCTTTAGTGTAAGTTCTCAGCTTGGTATAAATAGGGCTCAGCTTGGGCCTCTGTGCCTTGTTGCAACACAGCCTCTTGAAGGCCTTTTTGCTCATGATAGACTGACTCGCACCCATGTCCAATTCCATGGATACTGGAATTCCGTTCAGTTCAACTTTTAACATAGTCGGTGGACATTTCGTGGCGTAGGTGTGTACCCCGTACACTTCTGCCTCCTCGGTTCGAGTCTCTAGTTCAGTTTTGATATGTCCTTACTATACAGTATAAATGCACACAAGGCCCATACTTGAGAGAAAGTCACTCTGTGACCAGTTACCTTTATTATCAAGAACTCAAGCGTGGTTCGAGCTTCCCCTTTTATACCGAAAAGTCCAGGTTAGGAGTGTCTCCCACAAGTTCACCCACTGTGGTCAGTGTTCTCAAAATGTACAACTTAGGTCAGCTTATACATGGGTTACAATGACAGTTGAATATATGACATTACCTCCCCCCCCCCAAAGTCTTATTGGGATCACAGGTTAAGTCTCTCTGGTGGTTTACGCTCCCTTGTAGAGCGCCTGAGTTGGGGTTCCGGTTGTTGGGCACTGACCTGAGTGTCTGCTGTTTGCGATGCCTCAGGCCTGTCCAGACTGCCCACAGTGACTGAGCTCTCCTCCACTTGGTTCCGGTGTTCGGTCACCTGTGGTGGAGTGAACTCTACATCGTGTTCTTCCTCTGCTTCTTCTATGGGGTTGTTGAACCTCCTTTTCGTTTGATCCACGTGTTTGCGGCAGATTTGTCCATTGGTAAGTTTAACAAGCAAAACCCTATTCTCCTCTTTGGCAATCACAGTGCCTGCAAGCCATTTGGGCACTGCAGCATAATTAAGGACAAAAACAGGGTCATTGACATCAATTCATTGCGCCTTTGCATTCCTGTCATGGTAGTCACATTGTGACTGATGCCTGCTCTCAACAATTTCTTTCATAATAAGGTGTATAAGGGATACCCTGGTTTTGAGCATCCTTTTCATTAGCAGCTGTGCGGGTGGAACCCCTGTGAGCGAGTGTGGTCGGGATCTATTGGCCAACAGGAGGCGTGATAAGCGGCTTTGTAGGGAACCCCCTTGGATTCTGAGCCTCCTCTTTGATTATCTGCACTGCTCGTTCCGCCAGGCCGTTTGAGGCCGGCTTGAACGGTGCTGTTCTGACATGGTTGATTCCATTGCCTGCCATGAAGTCCTGGAATTCAGTGCTTGTGAAGCACGGGCCATTGTCGCTGACCAAGACGTCCTGTAGACCATGGGCGGCGAACATTGCCCGTAGACTTTCTACCGTGGCAGAAGATGTGCTTGAGTTTAAAATGGCACACTCAATCCATTTGGAGTAGGCGTCTACTACAACCAAAAACATTTTTCCCATGAAAGGACCTGCGTAGTCCACATGGATGCGTGACCATGGCTTGGCGGGCCAGGACCAGGGGCTAAGGGTGGGGCTTCCCTGGATGCATTGCCCAGCTGAGCACACGTGTTGCACCTGCGAACACAAAGTTCCAGGTCTGCATTTATCCCTGGCCACCAAACGTGTGACCTGGCAATTGCCTTCATCATGACAATACCCGGGTGCTCATTGTGAAGTTCTCTGATAAACACTTCTCTGCCCTTCTGGGGCATGACTACTCGGTTTCCCCACAGTAGATAATCGGTCTGAATCGAGAGTTCATCCTTGCACCTATGAAACGGTTTAAACTTCTCTGGGCATGCCCCATACGTGGCTGCCCAGTCCCCATTCAGGATACAGTTCTTAACTAAAGATAGTAGCGGGTCTTTATTTGTCCAGACTTTAATCTGACGGGCTGTCACAGGTGAGCCTTCGCTTTCGAAAGCTTCAACAGCCATGACCATCTCAGCATCATGCTCAGCTGCCCCCTCAGTGGTGGCTAGTTGGAGCCTGCTGAGTGCATCGGCACAGTTTTCAGTGCCCGGTCTGTGCCGAATTGTGTAGTCATATGCGGCCAACGTAAGTGCCCACCTCTGTATGCGGGCCGATGCATTCACATTTATGGCCTTGTTGTCGGCCAAAAGGGATGTTAGGGGTTTGTGATCCGTCTCCAGCTCAAATTTCCTGCCAAACAGGTACTGGTGCATTTTTTTTACTGCATATACACATGTTAGTGCTTCCTTTTCTACCATCCCGTAGCCCCTTTCTGTCTGGGACAGACTTCTGGAGGCATATGCAAACCGGCTGTAACTGACCATTGGCATTCACATGCTGCAACACACACCCGACCTCATAGGACGACGCATCACACGTTAAAACTAGTTTCTTACACGGGTCATATAACGTTAACAGTTTGTTGGAGCATAACAAATTGCGTGCTGTATTAAAAGCCCTTTCCTGGCTGCCCCCCAGACCCAATCGTGACCTTTGCGTAGGAGCACATGTAGCGGCTCTAACAGCATGCTCAACTTGGGAAGAAAGTTGCCAAAATAGTTCAGGAGCCCCAGGAACGAACGCAGCTCCATTGTGTTACAGGGTCTGGGTGCTCTCTAGATCGCTTCCGTTTTGGACGCAGTAGGTCTGATCCCGTCTGCTGCTACCCTCCTCCCCAGGAATTCTACCTCTGGAGCTAAGAAGACGCACTTCGCCTTTTTCAGTCGCAGCCCTACCCGGTCCAGTCTGCGTAGCACCTCCTCCAGGTTGTGGAAGTGTTCTTCAGTATCGCGACAGGTGATGAGGATGTCGTGATGAGGATGTCGTCTTGAAAAACCACCGTCCTTGGAATCGACTTGAGGAGGCTTTCCATATTTCGCTGAAAGATCGCGGCGGCCAAACGAATCCCGAACGAACATCTGTTATACTCAAACAACCACTTGTGTGTCGTGATGGTGGTCAGCTTCTTTGACTCACTCGCCAGCTCCTGGGTCATGTAAGCTGAAAATAAAAATAAAACGGGGAAGGTGGCTCAACCGTGGCTAACAAGGGAAATTAAGGATAGTGTTAAATCCAAGGAAGAGGCATACAAATTAGCCAGAAAAAGCAGCAAACCGGAGGACTGGGAGAAATTTAGGATTCAGCAGAGGCGGACAAAGGGTTTAATTAAGAGGGGGAAGATAGAGTACGAGAGGAAGCTTGCCGGAAACATAAAAAATGACTGCAAAAGCTTCTATAGATATGTGAAGAGAAAAAGATTAGTGAAGACAAACGTAGGTCCCTTGCAGTCGGATTCGGGTGAATTCATAATGGGGAACAAAGAAATGGCAGACCAATTGAACAAGTACTTTGGTTTTGTCTTCACAAAGGAAGACACAAATAACCTTCCGGATGTACCTGGGGACCGAGGGTTTAGTGAGGAGGAGGAACTGAAGGTAATCCTTATTAGTAGGAAATTGTATTCGGGAAATTGATGGGATTGAAGGCCGATAAATCCCCAGGGCCTGATAGTCTGCATCCGAGAGTACTTAAGGAAGTGGCCCTAGAAATAGTGGATGCATTGGTGATCATTTTCCAATACTCTATCGACTCTGGATCAGTTCCTATGGACTGAAGGGTAGCTAATGTAACACCACTTTTTAAAAAAGGAGGGAGAGAGAAAACGGGTAATTATAGACCGGTTAGCCTGACATCAGTAGTGGGGAAAATGTTGGAATCAATCATTAAGGATGAAATAGCAACGCATTTGGAAAACAGTGATAGGATTGGTCCAAATTAGCATGGATTTATGAAAGGGAAATCATGCTTGACAAATCTTCTGGAATTTTTTGATGATGTAACTAGTAGAGTGGACAAGGGAGAACTAGTGGATGTGGTGCATTTGGACTTTCAAAAGGCTTTTGACAAGGTCCCACACAAGAGATTGGTGTGCAAAATCAAAGAACATGGTATTGGGAGTAATGTACTTACGTGGCTAGAGAGCTGGCTGGTAGACAGGAAGCAGAGAGTCGGGATAAACGGATCCTTTTCAGAATGGCAGGCTGTGAGTAGTGGAGTGCCGCAGGGCTCGGTGCTGGAAGTCCAGCTCTTTACAATATATATTAATGATTTAGATGATGGAATTGAGTGTAATATCTCCAAGTTTGCAGATGATACTAAATTGGCTGGCAGTGTGAGCTGTGAGGAGGACGCTAAGAGGCTGCAGGGTGACTTGGACAGGTTAGGCGAATGGGCAAATACGTGGCAGATGCAGTATAATGTGGATAAATGTGAGGTTATCCACTTTGGGGGCAAAAACACGAAGGCAGAATATTATCTGAATCGCGGCAGATTAGGAAAAGGGGAGGTGCAGCGGGACCTGGGTGTCATGGTTCATCAGTCCTTGAAAGTTGGCATGCAGGTACAGCAGCTGGTGATGAAGGCAAATGGTATGTTGGCCTTCATCGCTAGGGGATTTGAGTATAGGAGCAGGGAAGTCTTACTGCAGTTGTACAGGGCCTTGGTGAGGTCCCGGAATGTTGTGTTCAGTTTTGGTCTCCTAATCTGAGGAAGGAAGTTCTTGCTATTGAAGGAGTGCAGCGAAGGTTCACCAGACTGATTCCAGGGATAGTTGGACTGACATATGAGGAGAGACTGGGTCAACTGGGCCTTTATACTCTGGAGTTTAGTAGGATGAGAGGGGATCTCATAGAAACATATAAGATTCTGACGGGACTGGACAGGTTAGATGCGGGTAGTACGTTCCCGATGTTGGGGAAGTCCAGAACTAGGGGACACAGTCTTAGGATAAGGGGCAGGCCAGTTAGGACTGAGATAAGGAGAAACTTCTTCACTCAGAGAGTTGTTAACCTGTGGAATTCCCTGCCGCAGAGAGTTGTTGATGCCAGTTCACTTGATATATTCAAGAGGGAGTTAGCTATGGCCCGTACGGCTAAAGGGATCAAGGGGTATGGTTCCATGGTGTAATGGTGAGCACTCTGGACTCTGAATCCAGTGATCTGAGTTCAAAAATCTCGGTGAAACCTGAATGCTTGTTGTCCCGGCTGCTGAAAATTTGGGGCAAACAAGTGAAAGACACCTAGTGCTGGTGGGCAGTTAAAAAAAAAAGTCGGGCCGAAATAGCTCAGTTGGGAGAGCGTTCGACTGAAGATCTAAAAGTCCCTGGTTCAATCCTGGGTTTCGGCAATTTCTGGAAAGAAAGCAGGAAAGGGGTACTGAAGGAATGATCAGCCATGATCTTATTGAATGGTGGTGCAGGCTTGAAGGGCCAAATGGCCTACTCCTGCACCTATTTTCGATATTTCTATGTCAGGTCCAATTTTGAAAAAAGTTTGCCACCGGATAGCGTCGCAAAGAGGTCTTCCGCTCTCGGTAGCAGGTACTGGTCTTGGAGTGACACCCGATTGATGGTGGCCTTGTAATCCCAACATATCCTGACCAACCCATCCGCCTTGAGCACAGGCACGGTCGGGCTCGCCCAGTCACTGAATTCGACTGGCGAGATGATGCCTTCCCTCAGCAGGCGGTCCAATTCGCATTCTATCTTTTCCCGCATCACACACTCTGGCCTTGTCGTGTACTGGCTTGGCGTCCGGATTTGTGTGAATCACTACCTTGGTCCCCATGAATGTGCCGATGCCAGGTTGAAATAATGAATCAAATTTGTTCAGGACCTGTGAGCATGATACTCGCTCCACAGAAGAAATTGCATTGACATCGCCTCATTTCCAGTTTATGACAGCAAGCCAACTCCTCCCCAGTAGTGCGGGACCATTCCCCAGGACAATCCAGAGTGGCAACCTGTTCTCCGAATCCTTGTGGGTCACGACTACCATGGCGCTGCCTAGCACCGGAATGATCTCCTTTGTATATGTCAGTAGCAATGCGTCAATCAGCAATAATTTTGGCCTCCTGGCCTTGGATATCCACAACCTTTCGAACTGTTTGATACTCATCAGGGACTGGCTGGCCCCGTGTCTAGCTCCATTAATACTGGGATACCATTGAGGAGCACTTTCATCATTATCGGTGGCGTCCTGGTATTTGAGCTGTATATGTGCTCCACATGAACTCGCTGAACTTCAGCTTCCAGCGATTTCCCCAGAATTCATTTGGCTTCGTAGGGCTTACATAGGGCCCGTCCTCCTCGTACATCAACCTGGCTGCAGGCTTTTCCTGCACATACGACCCAAGTGACCGCTGACGTTGCAGTTTCTGCAGATATATTGCTAATACCTGCAAGCTCTGGCAGGTTGTTTGCCTCCACACCTCCAACATGAGCTGAAGGCTCCATTGTTGGAAACAAAAGGTCCATTACCAGTCGATCATCTCTGACTGTCTCTGTAACTGTCCTTAAGCGCACCATTAACAGGTGTTGATGGCCCCATTACTGGCCGTATTGTCCATTGCGAAGGCATGAATCGCCGTTCAGCTAGTCATTGTCTCTGTTGAATTCCCCCTTTGGGTTCGACTACATGCTGGGGCATGTCCGATTGCCCTTGTCTGCCTAGAGAACTGTGTGCCGCGTTAACAATGTTGACTCCCTGGTCGTTTGCCGCATTTGAGCCAAGATTTTTGCCATCGATCATTCTGGTCTCTTCCTCCCCTGTGATAATTGTCTGGGCTATCAGAGCCGCCATTTCCAAGGTCAAGTCTTTGGTCTCAATCAGTTTCCTGAAAACCCCAGCATGCCCGATGCACTCAATAAAAAAGTCTCACAGCATCTCCGCTCTGCATGCATCTGGGAACTTACATAGGCTCGCCAGTCGCCGGAGATCTGCACGAAGTCTGGAACGCTTTGCCCTTCTCGCCGCCGGTGCGTGTAAAACCGGTGTCTCGCCATGTGCATGCTGCTCGCCGGTTTAAGGTGTTCCCCGATCAACTTACTGAGCTCTTCGAACGTCTTGTCCGCCGGCTTCTCTGGCGCTAGAAGGTCCTTCATCAGGGAGTATGTTCTGGATCCACAAACCGTTAGGAGATGAGCCCTGCGTTTGTCGGCCGAATTCTGTCCCAACCATTCCTTAGTGACAAAACTTTGCTGTAGTCTCTCAATAAAGTCGTCCCAATCATCACCAACACAGTCCCTCTCTTCTGTGCTGCTGCGGCCATGCTCGCGAGGTTTAAATCCCAGTTTCTCATTGCCAATGATATGTCCTTACTATACAGTATAAATGCACACAAGGCCCATACTTGAGAGAAAGTCACTCTGTGACCAGTTACCTTTATTACCAAGCACTCAAGAGACAGACAGTGGGTGGAGCTTCCCCTTTTATACCGGAAAGTCCAGGTTAGGAGTGTCTCCCACAAGTTCGCCCCCTGTGGTCAGTGTTCTCAAGATGTACAACTTAGGTCAGCTTATACATGGGTTACAATGACAATTGAATACATGACAAGTTTGATCCGCCATGGATCGGTCTTCCTCTGCAACGTGGTGGTTTGCAGGCTTTGCAGCTCGTCTGCACATTCGCTGGAGGTGTCCCATTGTTCCACAGCCTTTGCACGCATAGTGTTTGAAGCGGCATTGATGGGCTCGATGATCACCTCCGCAGCACCAACAAGGTGTTAATTGCCTCGCATTCACACTTGATGGCGGACTCTGAGTCATCTGAGGTCATGCAGCTGCAGGTGTGTACATTCTGCCATATTCATTCCTGCCTGAAAACGACGTTACTTTGTGTACAGTACTTGCCGATGCATCTTTATGCTGCGAAATTTGTTTGGTGTTATCGCTGGTGGACATAAATGCCTGGGCTATCGTTATGGCTTTGCTCAGGTACGGTATTTCAACAGTCAATAGTTTGCGAAGGATAACCTCATGGTCAATGCCAAGCACAAAAAATCTCTTAGCATTTGCTCCAGGAATCCACCGAATTCACAATGCCCTGCAAGGCGCCTTAGTTCAGCAACATAGCTCGCCACTTTCTGGCCTTCAGACAGTTGACATGTATAAAATCGATACCTTGCCATCAGAACGCTCTCCTTCGGATTTAGGTGCTCCAGGACCAGCGTACACAGTTTGGTTGTTGGTTTCACTGGAGCAAGAAGATTCTTCATGAGGCCTAGGTTGTTGCCCCGCAGATGGTGAGGAGGGTCGCCCTTCGTTTGGCAGCGTTCTCATTCCCTTCCAGCTCATTGGCCACGAAGTATTGGTCGAGTCGCTCCACGAAGGCTTCCCAATCGTTACTTTCTGAGAATTTCTCCAGGATACCAATAGTTCCCTGCATTTTCGCATGATGGTTCGTTATCTATTACTCATCGCCAGTTGTTATGTCTCAAATAAAGCAATGTGACTGAGTACTGTAGACTTGAGTAAGTGTGACCTTAATCTCTTTATTCTGATTCCAGAGTGAGGGCACAGCATGGGAGGCTTGCTTATATACACTGCTCCCAAGGGATGCTGGGATTCCTTGGGACTCCAACGGATGCGCCCTCTGGTGGCGGTAGAATGCTGGTTACAAGGTTGCATACATAACAGGGACCAATCAGAAACAAAGGTTGGAGCATGTTGGCCATTTTGGCAGTACAAATAAACATATCCAAAAGAAATGAATCCCCAGAGATTGATGGCATTTCAAGGAAGATCAAACTTGCATTTCTGTAGCGCCTTTCAGAAACTCAGGATGTGCCAAAGCGCTTCACTGCCAATGAGTATTTTTGAGGTGTAGTCATTGTAATGTAGGGAACGCAACAGTCAATTTGAAAGCTCCCACAAACAGCAATGTGATAATGACCAGGTAATCTGTTAGTGGTGTTCATTGAGGGTTTGACCAGGACACCGGGGAGAACTCCCCAGCTCTTTTTTGAAATAGTGCCATGGGATCTTTCACATCCGCCAGAGTGGGCCTTAGTTTCATAGGATCATAGAATCGTACAGCACAGAAGGGGGCATTTGGCCTATTGTGCCTGTGCCAGCTCTCTGCAAGCTATCCACTCCCCGCTCTTTTGCCATAGACATGCAATTTTTTCCATTTTAAATATTTATCCAATTTCTTTTGAAAGTTACTATTGAATCAGCATCCACCACCCTTTCAGGCAGCGCGTTCCTTGCTGTGTAAAAAAAATTCTCCTCATCTCACTTCTGGTTCTATTGGCAATTATCTTGTATCTTTGTCCTCTGGTTACCGACCCTCCTGCCCGTTTCTCTCTACCTACTCTATCAAAACCCTTCACAAGTTTGATCACCTCTATTAAATCTCCCGTTATCCTTCTCTGCTGCAAAGAGTACAAATCCAGCTGCTCTAATCTCTACATAACTGAAGAACCTCAGCCCTGGTACCTTTCTGGTAAATCTCCTCTCCACCTTCTCCAAGGCCTTGACATCCTTCCTAAGGTGTGGTGTCAGAATTGAACACAGTGTTCCCGCTCAATGTTCGCTCTAAGCTGCGCGGCGGTGCAGTAATGGGAAAGGTCCCATGCAGGCCGCTCACCAGCTTCTCCATTGTAAACCCCGCACAGACATTTAAAGGGACCGTGCCTAAAAAATACTGGCTGCATAGAACAAATCGCTGCTTACAGGTTTAGCATAACTTCCTTGCTTTTGTACTCTATGCCTCTAATTATAAAGCCAAGGATCCCGGATTCTTTTTTTAACAGCCTTCTTAACTTGTCCTGCCACCTTCAAAGATTTGTGTACGTACACCCCCAGGTCTCTGCGTTGCTGCATGCCCTTTAAAATTGTTCAACGTCTCATCCAAAAGACAGCATCTTCGACAGTGCAGCACTCCCTCGGTACTGCACTTGGGAGTGTTGGCCTAGGTTATGAGATCAAATATCTGGAGTGAGACTTGAACCCACAACCTTCTGAACGTAATAAAACGTCCCAAGATGCTTCATAGGAGCATTATTAGACTTTAAGAATGGATGCCGAGCACAAGAAAGAAAGACTTGCATTTATATAGCGCCTTTCATGACCACCGGATTTATATAGAGTCTTTCACGACCATGTCTCATAGCATTTTACAGCCAATAAAGTGTTTTTGGAGTGTAGTCACTGTTGTAATGTGGGAAACGCGGCAGCCAATCTGCACTCAGCAAACTCCCACAAACAGCAATGTGATAATGACCAGAAAATCTGTTTTTCCTATGTTGATTGAGAGATAATTATTGGCCATGACATCAGGGATAACTGCCTGCTCTTCTTCGAAACAGTGCCATAGGATCTTTTATATCCACCTGAGAGAGCAGACGGGGCCTCGGTTTAACGTCTCATCCGAAAAATGGCACCTCTGACAGCGCAGCACTCCCTCAGCACTGCACTGGATGTGTCAGCCTAGGTTTTTGTGCTCAAGTTCCTGGACTGGGACTTGAACCCACAACCTTCGAGTGTGCTACCCACTGAGCCACAGTTGACACTGTAGAAGGAGATATTAGTAGGGTTTCTGAGAAGCTTGGCAAAAGAGGTGGGCTTTAAGAATGGTTTTAAAGGAGGAGAAGGAGATGGAGGGCAGAGCGGTTAGTGCTATGAGGTTAGTTATTTCTATGTTGCTAATCGATCTCCTGCTGTGTTGCCCAAGGTGAGCTGGAGGATTCAGTCTGTTACTCACCGAGAGTTGATATTTGTCTGGACCTGCTGATGATGCTGTTCCCTATGGCACTGTGTCCCAGCCAATGGCATTGCACTGTTATTCACACGTGACCCTGCGCTGTTGTCTCGCCATCTCAAACGCTAACCTACCATAAACGAGGAACAGCATAAACGGGCATAATGACAAATGTCCTGTAGAATAATTAATACATTTTTTAAAAACTTGCTACTTAAATGGGAAATAGGCAAGGTTCTGGAGGTATGGGGTGGGGAGATCGTGTAGGCGGGAAGTGAGGTTGGAGCAGGTGGGATCGAAGGGGCTGAGTTCTGAAAAACTTAGATTAAAAAGAGGGGGAAATTGAGCAAATTGTAAAGTGTAGAGATGAGAGGGAGAGTCAATCAATGAGTGTTGGAGTAAATGTACCTGAATGAGCCATGTAGACCGGGACGGTGTTCAGACTGTTTGCAACCGCTGGCTGTGAAGCCTGTGACCCCGTGCAATGGGTGAGGCGAGGCATCGCAAACCCTAGCTAGCGGTAGAAGACAAACTGATTTGGTAACAGCTCCATGCTCACTTCATAATGGGAAATCCTATTGAGATACCACCTAGAGACATGACGGAGAATGGTAATTCTCAAAACAGGAGTCTGGGTCGTTTGTCCTGAGTTTGTACCAAATTTGTGAACAACCTCTTATAGAGTGGTACATGGGGAGTGGAGACTGGGTGTGGGTTTCAGTTGAAGAGGGGGGTTAATTGGACCACGGTGTGCAGATGTAATTCAGTCCCTATATTAAAGTAATATACTCTGTCCTTGTATTTACTTTGATGTTATAAATTGCTATGTCCACACTTAGGGCGTTTTCTGGCGTATTGCCAGAGTTATGGCCGTTTTTCTAGGTCAGAAATGTGCCGGAAATAATTTGCCAAAGTTTCCCCTATGTATAATTTGAATTTGGCACCGCACAGCGTGTCCAGTTGCTTCGGGGGGTGGAGTCTGTTGTCTGCGCCGAAAAACAATGCCACACCTTCTGCGCATGCACGTGGAAAAAAAGTTATGTTTCTGACGTTGTTGCAATGGACGTGCCAGTTGTGTGTGTGAGGAGTGCTGTGTGAGAGCATTGAAAAAATCGCTCCTGCAGCAGTACAAGATGCAACGCGGTGCAAGGACCAAGAATTTCTTACAGGATGGAGTGGAGGCACTAGTTACTGTGACTGAGGGCAGATGGTAGGAGCTGGACACTAGCAGAGGTCACATAAAAGTTCCACCCAAAGAAATGAGGAAACATTGGAACCAAGTTTTAAAAGATTACTGTGCAATGGTGAACACCACAAGATCTGGAGGCCAGGGTAAAAAGTGGAAGGACCTTGGTCAAGTAGCTAGTGCAAGTAATATTTTCATTTATTCAATGGAATTGCAATTGTAAATGTGACCATCTGTATGTCCCACCCAGCAGAAAGACAGCCTCTTTAAAAAGTTAGGTTTTCATCTTTTCAGAGGAAGGTGGCACATAATAAAAGGGAAAGAATGTGAACAGGAGGAGGCCTGGCAAATCTGCACCCACTAACACCCTTGGAAGAGAGGGTCGCTGCTTTATTGGGTCCTGCCTGGAGAAGAGCAATCACCATTGCACAAGCTGGGCCCACACTCGACGGAGAGGGTAAATCCTGCAAATTCATCATAGTCCTTCGAATCAGCCTGCTGCCTGGCCTGCGATGTGTGAGCCTACTCATGCCACCCACCCTGCCCCCTTCTCTGCTGCTAACCATTTGACTGTTCAGTTATATTTTGTAGAACTTGAGACCAACCCTAATGATGCAGAAGAAGATTCAGACGTGGATGAGCTTGAAGAGGAGAACATCTTCCAATCCAATCCTCCAGACCAAGAACATAGGGGTGAGAGGGAGGTGGAGGGGATGGAGCTGGATGAAGCTCCCACTGTTTTACTGACTTTGGAGAAGGTGCGGTGACAGCCCCTTCTGTGACTAGTGGTTTGAGCGCTGGTGGGACATTCCATGGTTTCACACCTTCCAAGGTTGCAGGTCCCAGTTGTGGGGTGCAGCAAGGCACACCTAGAGCCCCACCTTCCGAGGTTGCGAGTCCTAGTGGTGTGGTACAGCGAGGCATACCCAGGGCCCCACCTTCCGAGGCTGCGGGTCTCAGTGGTGTGGTGCAGCGAGGCACACCCAGGGCCCCACCTTCCGAGGTTGCGGGTCCCAGTGGTGGCGTGCAGCGAGGCACACCCAGGGTGAGGAGGAGAAGGAGAGCTCGACCGCGCTCTCCTGAGGTGCAGGATCTAACAGATGTGGTTTAGATTATGTCATTGAGTGTGGAGAGCATTGACTTTACCTGATCACTCCTGGACGCCATCAGTGGGGTGAGTGATGAGGTAGCAGGACTGTCGGGAGAAGTAACAGCAATGACACGAGAAATGGGAATGATGTCCGGGACAATCAGTGAGGGAATAATGGCCATGAGAGAGGGAATGTCAGAGGTAGCTGATGCGCTGTCAGTGCCCATGAGGGAGGGAATGTCAGAGATAGTGCAAACACTGTCACTGACCATGAGGGAGGGAATGTTGCAGGTCGTTGAGACACTGTCAGGGCGCATGAGGGACGACATGTTGGAGTTAGCTGCTGCAATAAGGGAACACGCCCAGACCCCGTGCCCATTGACAGAATCAACTGTCACTCCCACTCCAATCCCCACACCAGCCTCTGAAGAGCCCAAAGCTGGGCCCTCCAACGTGCTGCCTGTTGCTGACGCCGCCCACCACCCCCCCCCCCCCCCCAACCCAACAGATGCGCAGTACCCGAGATCTTAGAAAGAATAAGCTTGGTACCAAGCCCAGAAACACTGCGCCACCGCCTGCGGGCAGGGCTGGTGGAGAATTCAAGACCAAGCGCAGCGGGCAGTCTTAGAATAAGGTGGAGAGATGAGTAGGTGCAACCTTTCTTTGTGTTGTTGTTATTATTATTATTGTTGTTACTGTTGTAAATGTTCTCCAATTAAAAGTTTTTTGTAAATTACGTAAATTTACAAGTTTAAAAGTTTTTAAGTGATCTTAAAGTTTTTAAGTGATCTTAAAGAGTGATCTTGAAGTAAAGTTTGATACAAGAATAATTTTATTCAAGTTAAGTACAAAAGAACTGTTTGTTAAACTTTTGAATAAAATATATTTTACATTAAAACTGAATCATTTACATAATTTGTTCCATTAACACAACACAACAGAACGGCTCCAAACAGTAAACATGGTCCATGTGGAATAGTTGTCACTGAACCCTCAGCCCTAATGTGATCACAGATGAGCTGCTGGCGCAAGGCACGAGCAATCATTAAAGGGGCACGATGGCCAGCCCTCCTCTGTTGTGGTGCTCCGGCCTCAGGCACTTACATGGCTTCCTCATCCTCATCGTCCTCCTCCTGCTCGTCACCTGCATCTTCCATACCATTATCATCAGCCACTCTCACCGCAGGTGGGTCTTCCATTACCAGGTGCTGCTGCCTCATGATGACTAAGTTATGCAGCATTCAGCATACAACAGTGAACTGACTGACAATCTAAGGGGAGTACAGCAAGAAACCTCCAGAATGGTCCAGGCATTGGAAACACTGTTTCAATATGCCAATGGTCCTCTCACTGATGCTGCGCGTCGCAATGTGCGACATGTTGTATTGATGGTCAGATTCCATCTGGGTTACGCATAGGAGTGTCATGAGCCAGATGACGAGGCCATACCTTTTGTCTCCCAGTAGCCAGCTCTGCCCTTCTGGCTGCTGCTGCTGAAACATGGCAGATATAATGCTGTTGCGTAAGATGAACGCATCATGGGTGCTCCCAGGGTATCTTGCATCGACTGACATGATATTATTCATGCCGCCTGCACGAGCTGCACACTAATGGAGTGGAAGCCTTTTCTGTTCCTGTACATCTCGGAATCCTCCAAAGGTGCTCGCAAGGTGATGTGGGTACAATCAATGCAGCCCTGTACTTTTGGAAAGCCAGCAATCCTGGAGAAGCCCGCAGCCTGTCATGGATTGCTATGGTGGTCATGGAGAACTTTATGAAGTCATTCCTCTGAGCATACAGTGCAGCCATCATCTGGCGAATGCAGACATGTGTTGCATATTGAGAAATGGCGCACACATCCCCAGTTGTAACTTGAAATGATCCGGAGGCATAGAATGAAAGTGCAGTTGTAACCTTCACTTCAACTGACAAAGCAGTCCTCTTGATGCATCTAGATTGCAGATCTGCTTTGACCAACTCACAGATCTGTTACAACTTCGTTTTGGAAATGCAGCCTCTCACACAGTCTGCATCACTCAGGTAGAGGTACGAATGCCTGTCTCGATATACCAAAGGTAGGTAAGACCTCCTGCCCAGCACGCTCCAAGCTCTGATGTGATGACATTGAATCAATTGTCTCCTACGTAGCACCATGATGCAGAAGCTCTCACAAGGTATGGCATTGTCAGTCTTGCCCCCATACTTAAATTTAACCTCTGAAAGAAGCTCAAAACAGCAGGAAAGCAGGCAAGACTGGTTCGCAATTTTCTCTCTCCCCAAGGTCTGTATGGATGAACCACACCCAAAGTCGTGATTTCTCCTCTCTCTCCTCCTGCTCCCCCCACCCCCACCCTTAACTAATTGCAGTCGTGACTTCTCCTCTCCCCCCCCTTAACTAATTGCAGTCTTGTGACCTCTCCCCTTTTCTCTCTCTCTCTCTCCACCACTCCCCCCGCCCCCCCCCCCCCACTCATTGCAGTCCTTAGAAGGCTTCCAATTGGCTCCTCGCTCCCCAGCCTCAGTACAGAAAGCTTCCGATCGCCACCTTGCCCCCAGGGCTCGAAGCCTTCCGTTCGGCACCTCGCTCTCTCTCTCTCTTCCCCACACCCCCATGGCTTGTTTTCTAGCCGAGCCCCGAGCCCATGTCCGGGCACGGGGCTGATTATGCCGGCCAAAGCTACGACCCTCCTGCTTCAAAATATTCGGTGGTGGTGTGAGTGAGTAAAAAAATGAGAACATTTCTGAAATCCAACAAATTTACATTTACTACGTTGACAGGTTAAAAAAAAGTTTAACTTTATTATTGATTTTTACAGTGTTCTTGACTCCCTCCAAAACCTTTGATTTAAAAACAATAGCGTCTTTCAGCACCGATTTCTCAATGTGCACTGGGTTTCTTAAGTGCCCAGAAGGTTTTTCGGGAGAGGCCAGATATGCTGACCTAGGGGGAAAAAATGTTGGCCAAACTGCGAAAAATTATAAAAACTGGCACAGACATGAGAGAAAGTGGATTGAGGGAGTGGAAATTGAGTGAGCAGGAATTGAGAAAAGGGCATTGAGGGGAAAGAGGTTAAGGGTGCAAGGACTAAACAAGGGGAATTGAGGGAGACAGGACTGAAAAAGTCAAAACAAACTGGCCTAGAAAAATAGTAACTAATCAGTTACACCGGCACAGATCGCAGGGGGAAACTTGGGAAAAAAAATACCCCAAAAAAACGACATAAATGACCGGGGAAAATTGAACCCTCATAATGGAAACTGCCTAAATAATCATGTCATGCTGTAATTGCACCTGCCACCATTGGTGGCGCTACAATATCGCAACTGGCTGAGGGGTGCAATCACACTGTAATCTCTTTGCAGAGACAGTTCCCATTATAAATGTAGACACGGGAATTTACAATGTAGAAAGTTGACAAGTAGTGCTTGCAGAAATAAGGCCCCAAAATTCCTGGGTCTGGAAATGACATAAGCCACATTTACACATGTGGGGAGAGGGTCTTTTCCAACATTCGGCAGTTCTGATGAAGGGTCGTCGACCCGAAATGTTAACAGTTTCTCTCTCCACAGACACTTCCTGACCCGCTGAGATTTTCAGCATTCTCTGTTTTTATTTCAGATTCCAGCATCCACAGTATTTTGCTTTTGTATTAGTTGTGGGAAGATGGTGTCTGGAATCTGCTGGGATTCCCTATTTGGACCTTTAAATTCTGTTTGGAGAGCCTGTGTTCTGCCAACCCTCTACATGAAGAGAGCATGGGTTTTCATTGGCTGTAAAGCACTTTGGGACAACTTGAGATCGTGAAAGGCACTACAATGCAAGTCTTTCTGTGTTTTCTTTCTATGTTGGGTGGAGTTCCCAGAGATCCCCAGGAAATTCCTCTCTTTAAACCTTTGAAAGGCCTCCTCAGGTCAGGCCTCCTGGTTGTCCTTTTGAGACCTGAAGCCCTCACTCAAATAAGGTAATCAATCCTGGAGGGGGGTCTTTTATGTGTACAAGCCCTCTAGTAATGACTCCATGAGGTGGGGTATTGTACTTGAACTGTTGTGACCTTAGTCCGTTTATTTTAGCTCCAGGAGTGAGGACACAATGAGGTGAGCTCCCTTTTATACTTGGTCACCCCTTAGGTCTCCACCTTTGGTGGTACAGGCATGGTGTATACAGTGTGAGGATACATTCAGTGGTCTAATGTTACAGTACATATATTATACATACATAACACTCCCCCCCCTAAGTTTGTGCCACAGGCTTTTGCACTGGATGCTCTGGCCCTTGACTTGAGTGCCCAAAGCCCTTGCACTTTGTCTTTGCTGGGGAATGGCTCTCTCCCTGTGGACCCCCAAGTCCTTATTGCCACAACATTGGGAAACAGTTCGCAGCAGACGGTAGGAGGTTGTAGTGAGGGTTGAGTGGCTTCTCGGTGTGATCCATGTGTGACCATGGCTACATACATCCATTTACTCCACCCCCCCCCCAAGCATAGACCATGTGTGTGGCTCGACATCTGCATTGGTGTGCATGTGCAGAGAATAAAGAATCGGATTGGTTATATATGTTTTTGGGTTCAGCAGTAGTGGAACAAGTACATTTTACAGGTAAGGTACATACATGGTATTACAGCCTTTCCCCTGGGGTGTGGGTGCAGGTGGGTGAGGACGTTTGTTCCAGAGCAACTGGACTGTGCCCCTTGCCAGCTGGGTGGGCATGGATTGCTCACCTCGCTGTGTCTCAGGGCCTTAGCTGTTGCTTAGTGGTGGGCAGAGCCACAGGAATGTGTGGGCTCCCTGTCCTCCTTTGAGGGCTGCAGGGTCTCTCTGCTGCCCTTCAGTGGTGGTGGGTGTCTGGTCATCCCAGGTCCCGTCGGGAGGGCTGAAGGGTGCTGGCCTCTTGTTCCCGGTGCTGGCCCTGGTGGCCAGGGGGGTAGGGCCGATCTGGGGCAGGGCGCCAGTGGCGGTGCCTGTGCCGCCCATTGATCGCTGGCCACCCTCCCTGGAGCATCACATTGGTCCTGGAGGTGCAGGCTGCATTATCGGGTAGCCCGCTGGACCTGGGTGCTTCCCACGGGAGGTTGCCTTTGGCTTTGTCGCTGTGCATGTAGAACCCGGCATCACATCTCATTTCATCATTAGCATACATGATACATTGGCTCCAACCGCAATCAGCTGACTCAACATCGTTATTTGTCTTTACACTTTCGCATTTGTCAATTATATCACTTTCCTGTGTACTATCAGCAGCTCGGTGCAAGGTTACATTTAGAAACCTGCATTTGTTAGTTACATCTTTTTCATTAGTATCACCGGTATCGCTGTTCAATGATACATTTGTATACTTGCATTTGTTAATTATACCTTTATCATTAGTGTCACCGGCATCGCTGTACAAAGAGTGGAACTGTCCCTTTAATTGTTCTGGGTTGCCGGTCTCCTTTAAAAGGGCCTTGAAATCCTTACCCCAATCCGGTTCGCTGCTCGGCATCACGTGTTGCTCTCTCAACGCTGCCCCTCGTGGTCTGGGTGCGGCCATCTTGATTTCAGGTGCTTCACCTCATGGTGCGGACGCCATCTTCTTTCTCTCCATGAGGTAAGCTATGGTGATCCTTTTCTCCCCAGGTTCTGTCACGGAAGCCGGGAATCTACCTTCTGCGCCGACCTTCTTCCCTCGGAGTCCTGCCACTGGAGCCCGGAAGATGAGGTCTGGTCATTTGGGTTGGATCATCCCGTCGTTGAGTTGTGCAGTCTGTGTCGTCGCCACGCAATCGAGTTGGACGGTAGTATTTTCAGGTGCTGTGATGGATCCAAATTTGGGGCCGTGTAGCTCGTCGATCGCCGGGGCCTGGAGGCTTTTCCAGCTCCCAACAGATTTGGATTTGTTTCATCCATCTTCTTCCCAGCAGCATTGGACCATCCCCAGCAACGATCCACAGAGGTAGCTTGTGCATCACATCGCCATGGGACACCTGGACATCCACGCTACCAACGCCTGGGATATGGTGTCTTTTGTGTAAGTGAGCAGCTTGCCCTGGATTGGGAGCATTTTGGGTCGATCGGCGGGATTGTCCCAGTTTCTCGAAGGCCGTCTGATTCATCAGCGATTGGCTCGCCCCTGTGTCGACCTCCATCGAGACTGGAACTCCGTTGATTTCTACTTCCATTTTCCAACTCTCGGTGGAGCAGGGATACACTCCGTACACTTCTTCCAGGGGCTGAGCCGCTTCATAGGCTCTCTCTTCGTCTTCATCAGTGCTGGGGCCTGGGTGATCGGCCAACTCTTCAGCGACTTAGTGAGTAAAGTTTCTTCTACACATCCGCTGGAGATGACCTTTAGTGTTACAGCCTTTGCAAGTATAGTCCTTGTATCGGCACTGGTGGGCCCTGTGATTTCCTCCACAGTGCCAGCACGGGGCTAGCCGGTCGGCCCCATGTGGCGGACTCAGGGTTGTGGGACTCGGGGCAGCAGACTTGCCTCTGAAAGGCGCCATTCGGTTCACTGTACTCATCGGGTTAGAGTCCTGGGGGTGAGTCATCATCCTCCTGGAATCGCAGGCCAAAATCAGGAATGCCTGGCTCACTTTGATTGCCTTTTGCAGGGTGACCATAGTGTCCGCAGAGAGCAGCTTGTGGAGGAGGCCCTTGTGGCCAATTCCAATAACAAAGATGTCCCTTAATGCTTCGGTGAGGTGGTCCCAAAATCACGGTGCAGCCATTCGTCTCAGGTCTGCAGCATATTTTGCAATTTCTTGGCCTTCGGGCCGCCGGTGGGTGTAGAACTGGTGTCTGGCTGTGAGGATGCCCTCTTTAGGTTTGAGCTGTTCCTGTATTATTGTTACGAGCTCCGCGTACGTTTTGCTTGTCTTCGCTGGGGCTAGCAGGTCCCTGACAAGGTCATGGACAGTGGTCCCACAACTGTTGAACAGGATGGCTCTGCGCTTATCAGCCAGCGAAGTCAGTGTGTCTCCAGCCAGGTCGTTCGCGATGAAGAAGTGTTCAAGCCTTTCCACAAAGGCGTCCCAATCTTCTCCATCAGCGAATTGTTGAAAGTTGCTTAGATTAGCCATGTTGCGCGTGGAAATTCGTAATCTCGTCGCCAGTTGTTATGTGTGCAAGCACTCTAGTAATGACTCCCCGAGGTAGGGTATTGTACTTGAACTGTTGTGACCTTAGTCCGTTTATTGTAGCTCCCTGAGTGAGGACACAGTGAGGTGAGCTCCCTTTTATACTTGGTTACCTGCAGTGTGCAGGTGACCCTTAGGTCTCCATCAGTAGCACAGGTATGGTGTATACAGTGTGAGGATACATTCAGTGATCTAATGCTACAGTACATACATTATACATACACAACAGGATCAATGACATTTTCTAATTGGAGAGGCTCCAGAAGAATCCGAAAGGTTTTTAAAAAATAATTTGTCTTTGGCTCGATTGGCCCTGTACAGGCCTCCCAATCCATCCTAAAAGGGCACGATAGCGTGGGCTGGGCAGCCACCACTGATGCACCCTAATACCATGTCATGTATCTTACATGGCCACTGTTGGTACCACATCAAGGTGTGCAACCAGAGTGCACAGCAGTGGGAGACTTGTAGGTTACCTGTACAGGTGTACCTGGCCTAGTATAAAAGGCAGGCCATTAGGTGTGATCCTCACTCTGGAGTTAACTGATAAAGAAATAAGGTCACTACAGTTCAAATACAACATACTGCCTCGTGGAGTCATTGTTAGAGCATCTAAGGACACAATACACCACACAAGCAGCGTAATCCACTCAATTGGTTAGGAGTAATAACGGCAGAAGTGCAGAAGACCAGGTCCATAGCCACTTTTAAAAAAAACAGAATATAAATTTTCTGTAAAGATTTTGAAATCTGTCCGCTAGCTTTATTCCAAATAATTGTGAAAAACTTTTGAACAGAAAGTGCTACAGGCTAAAGAAAAGTATTTCATCGGCACAGCTGCCTGAATGGCACTGATGCATCACATGCTCAGACTGCACTAACTAAATTCAGCTTATAGAGTCACAGCTCTGGGCAAAAATATCAAGTCAAAGCCCAGGCTTTGGGAGAGGTAGAGGCCTTCAATCAAAGTGCTAATGAAAGCATTAAATTGTATAAAAGAAAATATAATTTGATAAATTTAATCTTGTTTTTGTGAAATACATAATCTGATGAATTGCTTTGTTTTGTTTAAACCCTTACATTGGATGTAGAAATTCCAATTACGATGGAAAAAAAAGGCACATGAAAAGAAATTCAGAAAGCATTTGTCAGCTACCTGTGGGAACCCGATGGCAAAATCAGAAAAATGATTTTACAAAGGCAAAGCACATTATAAATATGAACAATATGAGTTTATAATAGGAAATAGGTGACATAAATAGTGTGACAACATGAAGTCAAGACACACGGACAGGAAGTGAGCACAGACAGAAGGAGGGAGAAATTTGAGTGTTTAGCGCCACACGTTAGCGCCACGAGATAGCGTTAAAATGCTCTTCAGAGTTCTATCGCCAGCTGATGTCGGTTCTAGTGCTGCACGCCATATCTGGTTTGCCGGTAAACTCGCTTGCTGGGAACATCACAATCACGGCGATCATGACGTCAGTGAGTGTGCAACGCTCATTTGATGCCCAATCTCCCAACTTCATTTTGGTCGTTGAACTTACCACCTGCAGAAAGCACAACAGGTTGAGGAGGCATGCAGCATCAGGAAGCTGGCTCCAACGATGATATTTAAAAGAATCCTCACCAATCACTCACACCGGACAGGGTTTTCCAGTTTGAGTGGCAGTGTGCTAATTCCTGCTCCTGCAAGAGTTTTCTTTGGTCATTTGGTACCAGGGAGCAAGTATATAACTCCCTCATTATTTTCGAAACGCTTCAAACTACAACACTTGCTAAAAGTCATGGGGGCTGTACTGGCTGTCGAACTCGCCCTCCAGGATCTATGTCAGCGGGAGGTGAGGCAGCGAGAAAGACAGGAACATTTGTACAGAGGGAGGAGGGTTCTCAACAGGAGGCCTTACCCTCCAAGGGTCTTCCGACAGCACTTCTCCTACCTTCAATTAAGCGAGGAGCAGTGTATTAGGAGGCTCCACTTCACCAGGGAGGAGGTCACAGAACTCTGCCACCACCTGCGACCAGACCTCCAGCCTCAGAGCAGGGCGACCATGGCTCTCTCAGTGACAGTCAAGGTCACCACGGCCCTCAATTTCTTCTTCCAGTCTGCAGCAGGAGACATAGCTTACATCTCACAGCTGGCCATCCATTGCTGAATCTGGGAGTTGACTGAGGCTTTCAACACCAGGAGATGGGACTACATTGCCTTCCCAATCACTGGAGAGAAGGACATCATGCTTTGCCAGGATAACGGGATTCCCCATGGCGCAGGGTGCCATTGACTGCACCCACGTGGCTTTGTGGGCACCACATAACAATCCTGAGATCTTCCTTAACCGCAAAGGCTACCACTCATTGAATGTACAGTTGGTGTGTGACCACATGCAGTGAATCCTCAATGTCAATGCAACAGCCACGATGCCTTCAGCCTGCGTCGGGCCAGACCGGTGTGCCAACACTCTTCCAGCCACCATGACAAGCTCGAGGGTGGCTGCTCAGAGACAAGGGCTATCCGCTCTCCATCTGGCACATGACTCCTCTTCGCAACCCTAACACTCGTGCCCAGCACTCATATAATGAGAGCCATGTTGCCACCAGGAATATAATCGAGCAGACCATCGGCTTACTGAAGCAATGGTTCCACAGCCTTGACCACTTGGGAGTAGTCCTCCAATACTCAGCTGAGCGGGTGTCCCATTTCATGGTGGTCTGCTGCATGCTCCATAACGTGGCCATCATGATAGCGCAACCCTTGCCACTAGGGAGTACAGGACTGCCTCAGGTGGGGGAAGAGGGAGAGGAGGAAGCGGAACAGGAGGAAGGGAGGAGGCAGCCAGATAATCGGCCTTCCAGACGGGTAGTCCGTGACCGGCTCATCAGACTCTGATTCGAATGAATGAAACCCCAGATCTCCATCATACTATCCCTGTCTCACGCCATTCCACAGCGTCCTCCTAGGCGCAAAGCTGAAATGAGAGAAACCATAAAAGATTCCAAACACAATTAATATATTTATCTATAAACATATCACACATATTGCATGAATACTATTAACTAATCATCCTTGTGTAATTCGTTAGTGCCTGTCATTCGTCTTTTCCTACTCAAGTGCTCCTATGCAGTTCGCCCTCAGTGACTGCAGCATGGCTGGTGGAAGGCTGCTGAGTCTTCGTGCAGGACAACCTCGATCAGCTCTGAGCCTTGAAGGCCCTGCTGTAGACTGCACCACCTCGGCATGGGCGGCAGCAGTCTGGGCTGGCTGGCTGAGAGGCAGCGACAAGAGCAATGGCGGAGTGGCAGTGGTGGGCTCAGGAATATGTCATCCTGAGAGAGGACAGCAGGTTCCCGCTCCACTGACCCACTGCCACTCTCCAAGGGCAGTGCCTCAGCATCCCTAGCAATCTGTCGGAGCACAGATTGCTGACCTGCTGCGACACCGTGAAAGCTCCGGTCGATGGTGGTAGACCCAGTCACGAGGCCAGCAGTCAGAGCTTGGGTGGCATCACGCTGAGACTCCACAATATCAGCCAGAACTTGGATGCCACAAAGCAGAGACTGCATGAGAGCAGTCTGAGCTTCCGCTGCAGCACCAATACATTGGATCACTTCCACCTGCGCTGCAATGGAAACTGTGATAGCGCTCATAGAATGGTTACAGCACAGAAGGAGGTCATGGCCCGTCGCGCCCGTACTGGCTCTCTGCAAGAGCACTTCAGTGAGTCCCACTCCCCCGCCCTTTCCCCGTAGACCTGCAAATGTTTTTCCTTCAGGTACTTACCAATTCCCTTTTGAAAGCCACAATTGAATCTGCCTCCACCACCCTCTCAGGCCATGCATTCCAGATCCTAATCACTCGCTGCGTAAAAAAGTCTTTCCACATGTCGCCTTTGGTTCTTCTGCCAATCACCTTAAATCTATGTCCTCTGGTTCTCGACCCTTCCGCCAATGGGAACAGTTTCTCTCTATCTGCTCTGTCTAGATTCCCTCGTGATTTTGAACACCTCTATCAAATCTCCTCTCAACCTTCTTTGCTCTAAGGAAAACAATCCCAGCTTTGCCAGTCTATTCATGTAACTGAAGTCCCTCATCCCTGGAATCATTCTTGTAAATCTTTTCTGCACCCTCTCTTAAGGCCTTCAAATCCTTCCTAAAGTGCGGTGCCCAGAATTGGACATAATACTCCAGTTGAGGCCAAACCAGTGTTTTATATAAGTTCATCGTAACTTCCCCGCTTTTGTACTCTATACCTCTATTTATGAAGCCCAGGATCCCATAAGCTTTTTTAACTGCTTTCTCAACCTGCCCTGCCATCTTCAATGATTTGTGCACATATATCCCTAGGTCTCTCTGTTCATGCACCCTTTAGGATTGTACCCTTCAGTTTATATTTCCTCTCCTCATTCTTTCTACCAAAATGTATCACTTCACACTTTTCTGTGTTAAATTTAATCTGCCACGTGTCCGCCAATTCCACCAGCCTGTCTATGTCCTCTTGGAGTCTATCACTATCCTTCTCAATATTCACTACACTTCTTTGTGTCATCTGAAAATTTTGAAATTGTGCCCCAAATTCTGACCTGAAATTGGTCTTAAGTCATGTGGCAGATATATGGTCGAAGGCTCATTTCAGGGTCAAATGTGAGACCAAGGTTGCGAACAGTGTAGTTCAGCCTCAGACAGAAGTTGGGGAGAGGGATGGAGTCAGTGGCTAGGGAATGGTGGCAGGGATCGAAAACAATGGCTTTGGTCTTCCCAATATTCAATTGGAGAAAATTTCTGCTCATCCAGAACTGGATATCAGACAAGCAATCTGACAATTTGGAGACAATGGAGAGGTCAAGAGAAGTGGTGGTGAGGTAGAGCTGGGTGTCATCAGCGTACATGTGGAAACTGATGCTGTGTTTTCAGATGATGTCGTCCAGGGGCAACATGTGGATGAGAAATAGGAGGGGGCCAACGATATAGCCTTGGGGGGCACCAGAGGTAACGATGCGGGGCGGGAAGAGAAGCAGCCGCTGCAGGGGATTCTCTGGCTATGATTAGATAGATAAGAATGGAACCAGGTGAGTGCAGTCCCACCCAGCTGGAAAAGGATAGAGTGGTCAACCATGCCAAAGGCTGCAGACAAGTCAAGAAGGACGAGGAGGGATAGCTTACCTTTGTCACAGTCACAAAGGATGTCATTTGTGACTTTGATGAGAGCCGTTTCGGTACTGTGGCAGGCGGGGAAACCGGATTTGAAGGATTGAAACATGGAATTGTGGGAAAGGTGGGCACGGATTTGGGAGACATCAAAATGTTCAAGGACTTTGGAGAGGCAAGGGAGGTTGGAGATGGGACGGTAGTTTGCAAGGACGGAGGGGCCGAGGGTTGTTTTTTTGAGAAGGATGACGATAGCAGATTTGAAGGAGAGGGGGACAGTACCTGAGGAGAGAAAACAGTTAACAATATTAGCTAACGTGACATATCCTCTCAATCATCTGTAAAGTGATGGACAGAGTTATCAATAGTGCCATCAAGCAACACTTACTCACCAATAACCTGCTCACTTTTGCTCAGGAGAGGTGAGAGTCGCTGCCTTCAATATCAAGTATTCACAGCATGTGCTGTCTTCTCAAAGGCTTTAATTTAACATCTGAGCCCTTGCAAGCATCCAGCAGCACTCCCTACACACTTAAAAAACTTTTCATATGTATTGCAGTAAGCCACCATTTCAATCAAATCAACAAAAAATTACATTCAAAGTTACCTAACGATGGCCTTGTCCCTTTAAGAGGTGCAGACATCGCCATTGTCAGCCTGTTTGCACGCATGGTTAACCTGACATCGAAGTTCGCATTGGTGGCGTTAGCTGGCTGGGGAGTTGGATAGGGTGCAGTGGAGGGTGGGCGCTGAGCACCTCGAGTCTCATCGCCGAGAGAATGCTGAAATCAAGCGCAGGCAGCGGAAAGAGCTTGTGGCAAACTGGTCCCACTCACCCTTTCCCACAACAACTATTTGTCCCACCTGTGACAGGGACTGTGGTTCTCATATTGGACTGTTCAGCCACCTAAGGACTCAATTTTAGAGTGGAAGCAAGTCTTCCTCGATTCTGAGAGACTGCCTATGATGATGATGAGTGTGTGTGAAAGGGTGGGGAGTTGGATGAGATACAGTGTGTGTGAGGGGGTGGGAAGTTGGATGGGGTACAGTGTGTGTGAGGGGGTGGGGATGGGGTACAGTATGTGTGAGGGTGGGGAGCTGTATGGAGTACAGTGTGTGAAAGGATGGGGAATTGAATGGTGTGTGAAAGGGTGGGGTGTTGGATTGGGTACTGTGTGTGTGTGAAAAGGGGAATTGAATGGGGTAGTGTGTGTAAAAGGGTGGGGAGTTGAATGGGGTGCAGTGTGTGTGAAAGGGTGGGAAGTTGGATGGTCACTGCCTGATCTGTGTCCCTGGTTGGAAAATTCCTTGGAGTTGATCCTGAACTGAGCTGGCGGTATTTGAGAGGAACGGGAGTGGGTCATTCAGCCCATCGAGCCTGCGCCGCCATTCAAATAGATCATGGATGCTGTATATTTTAACTCCATTACCCGCCTTTGCTCCATATCACTAGATACCCTTACCCAACAAAAACCTCCCGATCTCAGTCTTGGAAGCTCCAATTGACCCCCAAGCAACCACAGCTTTTTGGGGAGAGGTGTAGATTCCCACTGCCTATTCTGTGAAGTAGGGTTTCCCAATGTCACTCCTGAACGGCACTAGGTTTGGGTTTGTAAATACTTTCAGTTCCCTCTGGGGATCGTGCGGCCAGGTTGTGTAAATGTGAGTCCGTGGGCGAGTAGCATGCAGGCGAAGCTGTGATGGCCACCGGTTTCTCCCATGAGGTGGCATAACTTCGGTATAAACGGGAGTTTCCGCCAAATTTTGATAGGAATCCGAGGTTGCGGTGTGATTGAAGCGGGGGGGTCCTGATCGCTGAGTAACTGAGCGCTTGAGGGCCCCACTCACCACACCACCCTCACAGGACCCTACTCTCACCCCCTCCCCGGGACCCTACTCTCACCCCCTCCCCGGGACCCTACGTTTACCCCCTCCCCAGAACTCTACTCTCACCCACCACCTCCAGCCACCCGTGACCCTACTGTCCCCGGCACTCTACTCTCAACCACCCCCTCCCCGGGACTCGACCCTCAGCCCCCCCCGCGCGCCCTTCCCCCACTCATTTCCTCACCTCCGGCCGGGCCCACCCACTCACTCCCTCCCCGGGCCCGCTCCCCTCCCTCACTCACTCCCCGGGCTCGCTCCCCTCACTCAATGCTTCCCCGGGCCCGCTCCCTTCACTCATTCACCTTCCTCCCTCCCTCCCCGGGCCCGCTCCCCTCCCTCACTCACTCCTTCCCCGGGCCCGCTCCCTTCACTCACTCACCTTCCTCCCCCACTCCCCGGGCCCGCTCTGCTCCCCTCCCCTCACTCACTCCCCGGGCCCTCTCCCTCCCCTCACGCTGACCCCCAGCGCACAACCGCTGTCTCGCGCTTGGCGCCTCTGGCCGCAGCCTGTCACGTGCCGCTCCCCGCGGCTGCTGATTGGACGCCGGCTGTCCGCGAGCGGCTGTTTGCCGCCTTGGCGCCGATGCTCGAGGGGAAACAGGCAGTTCGTTGCCATCTCCCCGCTCGGAGACAGCAGCCGCCGTCTCAGGATCTCCCCCCGAACTCCGGGCACTGCTCATTGTACGCGGAAAGTGGTTGTGGTGTTCGGGGTTTGTTAATGTCGTGCTGCCGCAGGTGTGACTTTGCGCCATGTGAAGGGACGGCCGCTGGCGGGAAAGAAGTCGGACATCCGAAGGAGAGTGAGGGGCCGCTACGGTGGGGGGCGGAGAGAGAGTGAGGTACAGGGAGAGAGAGAGAGAGAGTGAGGTACAGGGGTGGGGGGTGGGGAGAGAGTGAGGTGCGGGAGGGAGAGAGAGAGAGAGTGAGGTACAGGGAGAGAGAGAGAGTGAGGTACAGGGGGAGAGAGAGAGACAGAGGTAATGGGAGGGATGGAGAGAGGGGTACAGGGAGGGAGAGAGAGAGAGAGAGTGAGGTACAGGGAGAGAGAGAGGTACAGGGGTGGGGGGAGAGTGAGGTACAGGGAGAGAGAGAGAGAGAGAGTGAGATACAGGGAGAGAGAGAGAGAGAGGTACAGGGAGAGAGGTACAGGTAATGGGAGGGGGAGAGAGAGAGAGAGACAGAGGTAGAGAGAGAGAGAGTGAGGTACAGGGAGAGAGAGAGAGAGGTACAGGGAGAGAGAACGAGAGTGAGGTACAGGGAGAGAGAGAGAATGAGGTACAGGGAGAGAGAGAGAGAGTGAGGTACAGAGAGAGAGAGTGAGGTACGGAGAGAGAGAGAGAGACAGAAGTACAGGGAGAGAGAGGTACAGGGAGGGAGAGGTACAGGGAGGGAGAGAGAGAGAGAGGTACAGGGAGGGAGAGAGGTACAGGGAGGGAGAGAGAGAGAGGGGTACAGGGAGAGAGAGAGAGAGAGAGATACAGGGAGGGAGAGAGAGAGAGGTACAGGGAGGGAGAGAGAGGTACAGGGAGGGAGAGAGAGAGAGAGGTACAGGGAGGGAGAGAGAGAGAGAGAGGTACAGGGAGGGAGAGAGAGAGGTACAGGGAAGGAGAGAGAGAGAGGTACAGGGAAGGAGAGAGAGAGAGGTACAGGGAGGGAGAGAGAGAGAGGTACAGGGAGAGAGAGAGAGAGGTACATGGAGGGAGAGGGAGAGGTACATGGAGGGAGAGGGAGAGAGGTACAGGGAGGGAGAGGGAGAGAGGTGGAGGGAGAGGGAGAGAGGTACAGGGAGAGGGAGAGACTGAGGTACAGGGAGAGGGAGAGACTGAGGTACAGGGAGAGAGAGAGAGAGAGAGAGAGAGGTACGGGGGAAAAAAGTGAGGTACAGAGAGAGAGAATGGTAAAGCGGGGTGGGGGGGGGGAAGAGAGAGAGTGAGTTACGGAGGGGGAGAGAGTGAGTGAGGTACAGAGGTAGGGGAGAGAGTGAGTGGGGTACAGAGTTAGGGAGAGGGTGAGTGGGGTGCAGAGGTAGGGAGAGCGAGTGAGTGGGGTGCGGAGGTAGGGAGAGAGTGAGTGGGGTGCGGAGGTAGGGAGAGAGTGGGGTGCGGAGGTAGGGAGAGAGTGGGGTGCAGAGGTAGGGAGAGAGTGAGTGGGGTGCAGAGGTACGGAGAGAGTGAGTGGGGTGCAGAGGTAGGGAGAGTGAGTGGGGTGCAGAGGTAGGGAGGGAGAGTGAGTTGGGTGCAGAGGTAGGGAGGGAGAGTGAGTGGGGTGCAGAGGTAGGGAGGGAGAGAGAGTGAGGTGCAGGGGTAGGGAGAGAGAGTGGGGTGCAGGGGTAGGGAGAAAGTGAGTAGGGGCAGGGCTAGGGGGAGAGAGTGAGTGAGGGGCAGGGCTAGGGGGAGAGAGTGGGGGGCAGGGATAGGGGGAGAGAGTGGGGGGCAGGGGTAGAGTGAGCGAGTGGGGGGCAGGGGTGTGGGGGGGTAGGGAGAGCGAGTGAGTGGGGGGCAGGGGGAGCGAGTGAGCGGGGTCCTGGGGGAGGGGGTGAGCGGGATGCAGGGAGAGTGAGCAGGGGGTAGGGGAGGGAGCGAGCAGGGTGCAGGGGTAGGGGGGCAGAGCGAGCGGGGTGTAGGGGTAGGGGGGGCGGGGAGAGAGAGAGTGAGTGATGTACAGAGGGAGAGTGAGGTACGTTGGGGGGAGAGAGAGATGGGGGTGCGGAGAAAGAGTGAGGTACAGAGGGAGTGAGCGTGAGGTACAGGGGAAGAGAGGCAGAGGTACAGGGGAAGAGAGAGAGAGAGAGAGAGAGAGGTACAGGGGAAGAGAGAGAGAGAGAGTGAGGTACAGGGGAAGAGAGAGAGAGAGAGGTACAGGGGAAGAGAGAGAGGTACAGGGGAAGAGAGAGAGAGGTACATTGGGGGGGGGGGCGGTGAGAGAAAGGTACAGGGGGAAAGAGAAGTACAGGGGAGGTGGGGAGAGGGAGTGCGAGTGAGGTACAGGGGAAGAGTGAGAGAGAGTGACAGAGAGGGGTACAGGGAGAGAGTGTGAGTGAAGAACAGGGGGAGAGAGCGGGAGTGTGTGTGTTTGTGAGGTACGGGGTGGGAGCGATAGAGAATGAGATAGGTACAGGGGGGGAGAGAGAGAGAGAGGTATGGGGGAAGAGAGAGAGAGAGAGTGAGGTATAGGGTGGGGGAGAGAGAGAGAATAAGGTACAAGGGGGTGGGCGGGGGGAAGAGAGTGAGGTACAGGTGAGTAGAGAGAGAGAGAGAGAGAGTGTGGTACCCGGGGGGGGGGGAGGAGGGCACGGTGGAGAAAGAGAGGGAGAGTGAGGTTCAAGGGAGAGAGGAGAGAGGGAGAATAAGGTACAGGGGGTGAGAGTGAGATATGGGTGGCGGCGGGGGGGTGGGGGGGGGGAGAGGGGGAGTGGTACAAGAGCGAGCAAGAGAGTGCGCGATACAGGGAGAGAAAGTGAGAGGTATGGGGGAGAAAGAGAGGTATGGGGGGGAAGAGAGAGAGAGTGAGGTGGAGGGGGAGGGAGAGTGAGTGAGTGCGGTACGGGGGTGAAGAGAGAGAGAGTGATGTACAAGGGGAGAAAGAGAGCGAATGAGTGAGGTACAGGGAGAGAGTGAGGTGTGGTGCGATTGAGAGGTACGGGTGAGGGTGGGTGGCTAGAGCATGCGGTACGTGGGGTGAGAGAGGTACGGGGTGAGAGAGAGAAAGCAAGGTGGTGGGGGGAGGGTGGAGAGAGAGGTACGGGCAAGGGTGAGAGTGGGGGTGGCTATAACGTGCGGTACTGAGAGAGAAAGTGAGGTACGTGGAGAGAGAGATATATGGGTGTCCTAAGGAGTGTGGTCAGGGGAGAAAGTGAGTTACAACAGGGAAGAGTCACTGAGAGGGCGGATAATGGTAATGGTCACAGAGGAAAGAGGTTTTTGGAAGTCATGAGAGGGCAGAAGAGTAATTAGATTCAACTATTTGGGCATGCACTACGGTTTATTATAACTTAAATGTGCTTAATGTAATGACTTGGATGGCAAAATGGTATTGTCAATTGGAGTTCCGCATGTTGGTCCTTGATATTACAATGACTTATTCAGAAAGTATAATAATTTCTTGTGTCTGGTTTTCTACACGTGCAGTTGACGGAAAACATCAAAGAACGAAGACATTCAGGGTTATGGGTGCTGCCTGACACATGGTTTTAGTTGGGCCTTTTTTCCCCTATACCACGAATGATCTGAACCTGCATTATGATCATTTGGTGCAGTTGTTTTCCTTCTTTAACTTGGCCTGAAGTGCATCAGAATATTTGTTATCTTTTTCTGTATTAATGCTACTATATTGGATTTTTTCTATACAGCCAGATTACTTGAGCACTAGTTTAGGAGGCAGAATGATTGATATCACAATTCTGAAGAATGGCCAATATATTATCTGCCTTGAAATCCAGCAACTTGCAGAGATAAACTTTGCTGCCTGGAATAGTTACATAATATTCAGACCCAGCAGTTTGATCTAACACAGGAAGGTGGTAATTTTTGGGGGCTTACAATGGAGGAAATGCTTGCCTAGAGAACTAAAGATGCTTCATTTCATATGGTCTCATACCCAGCTTCTTTGTGGGAATGAGACCAAACTAAAGTTACTGTTAATGATGGAATTCTATTCCTCGTGCTTTCAATCCATACATGTCGATCTCCATTTCAAGGAAATCCCTGTTCTCCAGTTTCTGACAGCAGTTTGGTAACTACCCAAGGCCTTGAGCCTGTGTGCAGTCGCTTGATAGGCCACATACCATGGTCCCATCTGGTCACATCACAAGCAAGAAATTAGGGGAATACTCACAATTACCCACTCTTGAGTGAAATCATGTCAGACTCTTGGGACCTAAAACATTTGTGAAAAGTTATCCTGTTCTATTCAGACTCATTTCCAAAGAAAGTGAATTCATTATCTCCTGTGTCTCAAAAGAGGTGGTCTGTTTATTGATGTCACAGACATGTCTCTGTTACAAGAGACTATTTTCTAGTGCCCTTGAAAACTTTTGAGTGAGAGATTGTAGGCCAGCCTGTAAAATATTTAATTGTACGGTTCCTAAGCGCAAATGTAAGATGATCCCACTGGATAGTACCACGGATGTAAGACCGGCTTGCCTTAAAGTGTTTATGTATCCTGATCAGTGTCTCCAGAGAATTGTCAGTTTTTTGGAAGGAGGAGGAATGTAGACTTGATCTTGTTGATAGCTTTCCTTTAGTATTGAAAGAATGCTGCATGATCAGAGGTGCCATCTTTTGAATGAGCCATTAAAATGAGGCCCTATCTGGTAGCTCAGGTGTGAAAGATCCCAAGGCACCACCATCAATAACAGATTCCGATTATGTGGCTCTTCATTTTCTGCTTGAGATCTTGCTGTGTGCAGGTTGGCTGCTGTATTTGCCTTCCTAACAGTGACTGAAATTCAACAGTTATCCCTTGGCTTCAGGTTGTGCTCAGGATAAAATATTTGAATGCAGGTTCCTCCTGGGGATCCCTGGCCCAAAACCACTCAAAGTGGAGGAAAAACATCTAGGAAGGCGCTGAACACCTCTGGTCTCTTCGCCTAGAGCAAGCTGAAGCCAAGTATTGACAGTGGAAGGAGCGCGCGGCAACCGAGGCACCCCACTCGCCTGTTCCTTCAACCACTGTCTGCCCCACCTGTGACAGAGACTGTAGGTCCTGCATTGGACACTTCAGTCACCTGAGAACTCATTTTTAGTGTGGAAGCACCTTCACTCATAGACTCTGAGGGACTGCCTAAGAAGAGAAATACCTAGTTATAGAATAGAATCATAGAATGGCTACAGCACAGAAGAAGGCCATTTGGCCCGTCGAGCCCGTGGCGGCTCTCAGCTAGTCTCGCCTCCCCTCCCCCCCCCCCTGCCCTTTCCCCGTAGCCATGCAAATTTTTCCTTCAGATAAGATTGAATCTGCCTCCACCACCTTTTCAGACATTGTATTCCCGATCTTAACCACTCAATGTCGCCTTTGATTCTTTTGCCAATCCCTTTAAGTATGTCCCCTGATTCTTGACCCTTCTGCCAATGGCGATCTCAACGGTAGTGAGCCTCCGACCAGCTCCAACCACAGGTTTGGGCCCTACCTTCACTCTTCGCACTCACACACGAGCCTTTCCCCCTTTGGGCCTCCCTCCCACCGGCGACGTTCAGGCCTCCCATCGGCAGTGTCCTGGCCTCCCCCCGGCTGCTGGTCCCACTCAATAGCAGAGTCTCTGTCGCGCACTTGGTGTGCACAATGGCTATGGCCGCTCCTACCTCTCCTCCTTCCACAAAATGGACCTTTGACCATCCCAATGCCTACCCTCAGCCAGGCCTCAGTTTTCTCACCACCTCACCGAAGGGCATTGCTCAGTGCCGAGCTTATAGCTCGCACCTCACCGTAGGCAACTAGGCCCATACAGTAGTGCCTGGTCTCCAGTCATCTTGGACCCCCTTGCCACTGGACCAAGACCGTGCTCTGCTAAGCCCGTTTGGTAGCCGGTGTGCAACGGCCACCCCACGTTAAAAAAACTCACGCACAGGCATCTTCCACCCTTCAAAGTGAAGTTCGGGACCTGGAATGTCAGGACCCTCATGGACAACTCCAGCGGCGACAGACCGGAATGCCGCACCGCTATCGTTGCCCAGGAACTTCGACGTCGACATCGCCACCCTAAGTGAGACTCGGTGGGCAGGGGAAGGCCAGCTCAAAGAACAAGATGAAGGTTACACCACCTTCTGGAAAGGCAAACCAGAGGAGGAACGTCACTTCCATGGAGTTGGTGTCGCCATCAAGAACGAGCTGGTCGACCGCCTCAGAGACTCCCGCTGCAGGATTAGCGAACATCTCATGACTTTCCGGCCCACCCTATCCTGGAACCAGTGCACCACAGTTATCAGTGCGTACGCCCGAACACTCGATGCAACAAATGAGGCCAAAGAGGTATTCTACGGATGACAAACTGATCCTTCTCAGCGACTCAACAGACCTTTGGGGAGGCGTAATCGGCAGAGAAAGGGTAGGGAAACCAGCTCTAGCAGTACCCTGCTCCTGACAAAATGCCTAGAACGTGACCTTGTCATCACCAACACCTTGTTCCACCAGAGGGACAAGTACAAGGCATTGTGACAACACCCTTGCTCCAAGCACTGGCACCTGCTCGACTACGTCATCGTTCGAGCAATTGTTTGCAAGGACATGCGCATCACCCGCACTATGACGAGCTGATGACTGCTGGACGGACCACCGCCTAATCCGTTCTGTAATCAACATTAATTTAGCCCCAAAGCGACGATGGCAACAGAAGCAATGCCGCAGAAAAATCAATGCCGGGGCACTGAAAGACCCAGCTAAGAGAGCCCTATACAGCTAGCGCCTCGCTGCCAATCTGGCGATCCTCGATGACCCGAGATGCAGAGTGCCCACAGCGCTTGGTATGCACTCCAGGCCACCATAATCAGTGCCTGCAAAGAGACGCTAGGTCACTCATCCAGGAAACACCAGGCTTGGTTTGATGAGAATGACCAGGAGCTAATAAACTGCAAGCAGCGGGCATTTCTGAACCTAAAGCAACAACCCAACTCTGGAGCAGGAAAGTAGCTCTACAGATGGCTGAAGGCTGAGGTCCAA